>NC_050183.1:3190890-3378390 GCF_008315115.2 Sander lucioperca
TTTCATTGCTGCTGCATGTTTCGCTGTCACTATCTCTTCTGTCTCCTTTTGATTGGTTATTTAGTCTGTCTATGTGAAGAACCTTTAATAAGTTCACCTTTTCCCTTCTTGCATGCACATTTCCCCTTTCCTTACTCTTTGCAATCTCTTTGTTGTATTCTCCCCCATGTTGACCATTTCCTCCCTGTTCTCCACTTTCACCACACTTCATCTCTTCCTCCCTCTCTGACTCTGTCCCTCCCGTCATCTCCTGCTTATCCTTGTTGCCTTTACTCCTGGAGAAAGCTTTCACCAATTTTCCAGGAGCAAAAGCTTGAAATGTTTCCCCTCTTCTTTGTCTCTCCCATGTTAAGTCACCCCTTTCTTCTTGCACTCCACTCTTGACCCCCTGATCCTCACCTAGCCCTAAACCTTCCTCCCCTCCCTCCCCCTCTCTCCTGTCTTTGGCGAGGGCCCTTGCCAGTCTACGAGGTTTGGAGATCTTCCAGTCTCTCCAGGTAAGTGGAATGAAGGGGCGGAGGGCTATTAGGCCACCCAGGCCTGCCACCAGCAGAGAGGGCTCACCTTCGCAGCGCTGGCACTTGTTCAGCTGGAAGGGGAAGATGATGTCTTTGTCGTTGCCGCAAAACTCGCACACGAAGCCCTTCGCCTGGCAAAGCTGGGGGAGACAGAAGAAAAAAAGTGTGTCCGAAAAAACAGATATTTGATTAAGGTGGGAATCTGGGGTTATTTGTTGACATTACAACAGTTTCTCGTACTGTATGATAGCCCACTACATATTAAAACTTGCACGTTTTATCACTGCAATAAATGAACTGGATAAACTGTCTATGTTAAAAGAGAAGGCACATGATTTTCTTACCACACAGCCAGCTACGTGCGTGGTACCAAGTTTAAGCAGCTCTTTCATTCGGGGAGCCAGTTCCCCGTTGCGCACAGCAGTGAGGTCACTGAGGGAGAAGAGGTGAAGGTCCTCTGTGAGGTGACCTGGCAGGCTGTCGAACTGGTCCAACACCCTGAGAGACACACAGACACAGACACACACACAGAGACAGACACACAGACACACACAATGACTGTCTGTCTTTGCAGGGAGAATAGTTAATAATTTTGTTTTTCGTATTATTGTGAAACTAAAACAAGTGTATAATTCTTACTCTTTAGCAAAGCGACAGGTCTTGAAGAGATTTTTCATATGAAACAGCTGCACCCTCAAAACCTAAACAATACCAAATTGGAGAAAACATGATCTTGTTACTTTAACATAGACTGACAAAAACACACAGCCATACAGTTTAATACACGATGGCAGAAGGAACAAGAAGGCCAAGTTCCAGTTTCCAGTTACAGCATCTGTGCTGTTAAAGGTTTAATATCCAGTGTCCCTGCCAGCTGACTGATGTGAGCATTAGCAAGCATCAAATTTCACCTCTTTCTATTTTCCAGTAGGTATAAGCTGCCTTGATACACCTTTAAAAACAATTCTGTGCCATTTTATCGCTCCATGAAAATGTTTTAATGCTCTTTGAGCACGATTCTGCCTAATCACGTATAAAAGGATGTGCCTTTTTCAGTATCACCTAACTGTTTGATGTCAAGAACATAAATGGCTCTCTGGTGCATTTTAAGCAGCAAAATCTGTCACAAGTTTGCTATTTTACAATTAAAAGACGTAATGCTCAGCAAACATTCTGGTCCTCATTGGCTGTTTAGCTAATTTTTAACAGAACTTTACAAACAAGCATGGTTATTATGGTGGGGTTACCACTAGTTACTGGTAAAACTAAAACAGAGAAATGCCCAATTTCCCATCCCACTGCTGCCTCTGTGCTTACCCTGACAGCCTCCAGAGCTTTGATCTTCTTGTACAGGCCACTGTTTATGTCATTGGGGTTGAACAGTGGGTCACCAGTAATCTTGCTCAGCAGGTCCCGGGCAAAGTTGCTGACATAGTACTTGCTAAAGTCCCACTTCCTCAGCACTCGTCCGGGAACCACCGCCTGCGCGTTCTCATGGCAACACTGGCAGAAGTAACGGCCGAGGTATTCACAGTAACGCAGTCGCTTGATATAATCTTAAGTGTGGACAGACAGCAGAGACACAAGTGGGGTAGAGGTAAGCATATGGAATGATTCTGTGTCTGAGAACAAAAAGTAAAAGCATAATTTTTATATATTAAGGGGAAATGGCACAGGAAAACACAGTTTTCGGCCAGCTGATCAAGTGGAAAAACAAGTCTTATAGTTGCAACAACAACTGAAACTGTGAATGTGTGTGTTTTTGATACAGTTTGATTGATGGAAATCTCTCCAAATGCATGTTAAAACTTAAATCAAGTATTTCTGCGGTTTGCTGGTCATACCTGGGTCGATGCGGGTGCCACAGCCAGCGCAGCGGTAGTTCTGTTTAGCCACAACTATCTTCCTCCTGACAGGGATAGAAAACGTGTAAGAAACATACATTTTAAACCACAAAGAGCAGGGACAGTGGTCTAACCTACACATTTAGAAATAACTAGGTGGGTGTGTCATGAAAAAGATGAAAACAACAAATGTATTTAAGAATGAACTAAAAGAAAAAAGAACAAAAAGAAAGTGAAAAAGTCTGTGAGGGCAGGGAAAACCTGGTGTGGACTCACTTGGGGGTGGAATGAATGTTGAAGATGATCTGCGGTCGGGGCGGCGCCCACTCCAGGTTGCCTCGGACCCGAATCCTCAGCTTGTAGATGTCTGCGTGTTCGCCATCATCAGGCGAGATCGGCAGAGAATCAGGGATGGGCAGCAGCTTGGATTGAGCAAATATGTTTTTAAATGATATTAATTATTGTATGTTGAGTGACATGTGTGGAGAACTGCTATTCTGCAAAGAACTGCATGAAGATGTTGTACCTTCTGTGGAGCGTCGTGTTCTGGGACCAGCCAGTCGAGCTCCGAGGCTGCAGGAAGCTGCATGCCCTCAAATTGCCTGAGTAAACCCATGGCTACTGACTCAGCCGAGTTAGACTGGAGGAAGGATGGAGAGCTGAAAATACAAAAAGATATTTTATGAATACGTTTTTTCTGTTTGCCGCTAATCCACAGAGCGGTCATAAAAATCCCCACTGTGGGGATATTACCGTTAAAATGAATGAGTCCCTGGTAAGGACCTTGGAGTTTTTTTAACCAATGTGTTGTTTTTTTCTGTGAGTAATTCAAGTAACATTCAACAGCATTCAATTATTAAGATTCAGAAAAATGACATTATTATTATTATTATTATTAAGAGGAACAATGGAAAAAGGAAGTGGCTGTGTTACTTACATGGACTCTGAGCTGAGAAAAGACCTGCTGCTGGAGCTTACCCTGCGCTTGATGTCTGCATCTGGAAGACAATAAGGCAACAGTGAAATAAAAGAGATTTGACCACTCAGAAGCAGTGTACCAGTTATACACGTTTTTATCCACCAGGCAGCTAAACTTTTAAAGGTCCCATGGCATGAAAATTTCACTTTATGAGGTTTTTTAAAATTAATGTGTTCCCCCAGCCTGCCTATGGTCCCCCAGTGGCTAGAAATGGTGATAGGTGTAAACCGAGCCCTGGGTATCCTGCTCTGCCTTTCAGAAAATGAAAGCTCAGATGGGCCGATCTGGAATCTTGCTCCTTATGAGGTCATAAGGAGCAAGTTTACCTCCCCTTTCTCTACTTTGCCCGCCCAGAGAATTTGGCCCACCCATGAGAGAGAGACATCATGGCTTTCAAACGAGCAAAGTGGCAGTTCATCAAGGCCACACCCCCACCCCCCACCTTGCCTGCCCCCCCAAAGAGCACCATGTCATGGGACCTTTAAGATTTGTAGAATTGAATTTATTTCCAATAAATTTAGTTTAAAAAAAAAAAACAGTTAGCTGGTGGATTGTGTTAACTTCTCACCATGACACTATTTACTACAGTTACTACAGCTAAGCAGCGTTCAATGTTTAGAGAAAGAGAGTGAGAGAGTTTTAAATGCAATTTAGCGGGTAGCATGCAGGAAAGCCAGAAAGTTTCAAAAGTAGAGCATTACTGCCATATATTATAGTAACACTTCACAAACAACATGTAAGCAAAGACATTGCTGTAAGCAGTATGGGTTTGGTAGAACAGGAGACTGCCTGCATGAATTCTTGGTTGACTATAACAGCATCATTCTGTCATAAGTGCAGCATTCTTGATTATTCAAATAAAACACTGGTTAGACTGTAACCCCTCTGGGTTACAGTCAGTCAAATTTGAGCATGAGCAGGATAGAGCAAGTTAGTCATCTGCAGGATTCAACAAAAGCCCCGTTGTAAAAAAAAAACTGATAAAATATCCGGCTTAATTTGTGCTTACAGTTTGATACTGCAAAGTGAAACACAGCATGATTTTTATCAGCGGCACAAGCAAAAAGCACAGGCATGGTGATTGACTTCTCACATCACATAAATACTATGACAGCGGATTTTCTGTTACAGTACTACCAAAATTTAATTTTCATCTCATCAGTATTAAAATGTAATCACACATGTGATTTCAGTTGTAGTTCAATTATTTTGGATTCTGATTAGGTTTAAGGATTTGGGTTAAATTAGGGTAAGATATTTTGGTTAAAGGATGCAATTAAGAATAAATCATTTGGGATTATTAGGACAGATAGATGCATTTAATGTTCAGAAAAAAATACCACTTAATGCAGTCCAGGAAAACACAATATTGTTATCAATATCACAATTTTACCATATCCCAAATCCAAAAGCAATAGCTGGTCTTTTACTGTATCAATGTTTGATATTATATTGATATATTGTCCAACTATTTTTAGGAGCAGTCGTGTTCATAATGGGCCTCAGACAAAACAGCCTGTGCCCTTGATAAAATTATCACTTTGCCAGTACTAAAACATGCTGTATGCAATATGCCGTATGATATAAGCTGTCACAAAAGAGACAATTAATATTGGGTTTACTTCAAACTTAAAAAAGGAACAACAAGGTGAAAAGGATGTGTATGTGACAGAAATCACATCTTATTCTGACTGGAGTCGCTTTGGAGATAATGAATAATGGGGTGGATGGATAGAGGAATAGTTAGTCGCCAAAGAATATCACTTCTTTACTCGCTCGTCTTCTCCTATGAGCCTCCCTAAACTCAACAGGTACAGGCACATTTGTCCAACAAATCCCTGAAGCACTGAACAACAAGCACCAACACAAACCGCCAAGAGCACTATTCAGCTGAGGTGAGGAGGCAGCTGGCTCGACTCCAAGCTGAAAACTTGCAGTACATTTTGTAGGATACTGAGAGCCATACATGTTTTTATCTTAACGTGGCCACCGCAGTACAACAAAGCATACAAACTTATTGACAGCAGTTTAAACGGCCTGGTACAGAGTAAAAAGTAGTTTATTTCCAACTTTTAGAAGTTTTGTTATTAATATTGTTCATTGTCAACCCAAAATTAAATGTTAAAAAAAGATTCTTTAGTCATGCCTTTGCATAGTGTAGTACTTCCTTCAGGCTGGTACTGCGTGACCTCAAGTGCAAGTACATACAGCCATGCAGAATCAAAAGTGAAAGCTGCCAGTCCATGGATTTACTAAGAAATAAGAATCTATATCCACAAAGTAGATGTCAGTAATTTGGAAAGTACATAGTTTGGGTATTTTTGAGGTTGATTCCTAAAGTGTCATTAACTTTAGGAAGTTAATGACAGTTGTGTTCACTGGAAGATTTGAACAGAATCAGAAAGTATGATTATGTAAAGACAAGAAATAAGCTATAAACTGTAAATGGTTATGGTTGAAGCGCCATCCAGTTTAAGAGGAGGGATTAAAGGAAGAAATTCTCAGTTTGGAGTGGAGCCATCAGCTTTCTCTCAGAGGAGCGCCGCTACAGTAAACTGTCTTTTTTGTAGCTGTGGAGCCTCGCCCACCCGAGCAGCCTGCAGATACCTGAGAAGAGGGAGGCGAGTGACAGGGAGAGGCCGTTCTGAGACACCGCCAACAGGGACTGACCCTCACAGCCATCTGAGAGACAGAAACTAACACTCAGCACAACGGTCACCACAAGCACAAAAAATTTTAACACTCCACAGAGCTGCATGTCAGTGTCACAGGCAAATTGAACCGACACAGTACATGTGGAACTCATGCAGTTATACAGCTACAAGATACAATAAATGTTGTATGCTCAAACAGCAGTACTGAAAAGTGCAGTTATACACAAACACAGTCAAAACAATTCATAAAGTACATGAACATATGCAATCCCACAATCCATGTTAACAGTATCAAAGCAATACATGTTGGGATATTTCTGTGTGTAAGTGATTAGTCTCTTGCTGTTACTATTTGTTACACAAAACAGCAATTGACATCTAAACCAATTAAATAATAAATAAAAATAATAATTCAGGAGGAAAATGTTGCTAAATGACTTCGTGAACACTGACTGGAATATACCAGAAGCTTTTCCAGACCAAACATCCATATCAAATTATCATGACGACTCACATGACTCTAAAGTCTGTATAAATAGCAAAACTAATAAAAACATTTTACAGACTATCATTCAGACTTCCAAGTTTATGGTCCGTGATCATGAAACGTGACATGCTTGGTGAGCAACATGAAGCAAATGTAGTGATGAAGTTATGAATTATGATTGGAACAGAAAATCTCATTCATGCAGACCATTGATGAATTATTCAGAGGCTTCCTACATATTTCAAATGATTAAAAAAAATCAATACTTCCATTGTACGTGTGAATATTTTGGTGTAGCTTGTCTATTATCAAGTAAAAAGATGCTAGCTGAACTGACAAATACACAAAATGTGCAGTCATATGCCTGGTTTAGGAAGTTTGTTCACACTGATAAGAAAATTGTGACACTCAAAAACAAATACTGTTAATCTTTCCTGGTGTTCCCTCATTCCCTCTCTCTACCTCGTAGTTCACACTCCTCCACCTCCTCAGCTGAGCCGGAGTCAGACAGGCCCTCACAGGAGTCCTGAGAGCTCCTCCGGGAGCATCCGCTGTCAGTGGAGTGGAAAACTGCAGAAGAGGAAGGAGACGAGAGACAAAACAAAAGAATGAGGCAGAAATAAAAAGGCAGAAATCAGCAGTAGCTGTAGGAGCCATGTTTTCATTTTAACTTATTGAAAGTGGCGGACATTATTGAATGTGGACACTGGTAAGAAAATAAACACACTATGATATAAAGTCAAGTTTTTCTGAGCTCACGTCTAAACAACTTACGTCAATTAGCAGCGAGTATCGGCTAAGTATAGTTATAAGTATAGTTTATAGTCACTACAATTAAGTCAACAACTGTTTGCCTCTTTCTAATCAGCAACACCTGTGGTTAGGGACATGAACTTAATTAACCTGTGGCGTCTCGGCCTAAACAACACACCATCTAGTGCTCGGGAGCAAATTGCACTTGAACACAAAATCAAATTGAAAAGAAACATGGCTCCTACAGTAGCAAATGACACTGTGATGCAGTGAGAATAATCTACTGAGCAAGAAGAAAAACTTCAGATTCAAATTGTTCAAATACGTCAAAATGTTCTCATCCCAGCAATTATGAGCTGACAAGTTGTCATGTAAATTTGCAAGCTTTTGCAAGAACATTACAGATCCCAGGATGTCCCAGATGAAGAGAAATATATATAATTATAATAAATAAATTTCATTTTATGGATTGTATTAACTAACGGACCTTAAAATACACAGACAGACACAGACAGGTCATCCACAAGCGACAGCAGTCGGCGGGGACGAGTCGTAGCTTCTGAGGGATGCGGTAGTCAGACGGTCCGGTGGTCTACACTGCCTGGATTGGCCAAATGACAACGTTCCTCAAAAACAATCTCCACAACCGAACGGTAAGCAATCTTCCTCTTCTTTTCCCTGCCCATCTGAAACCGACACTGACTGTTTTGCTCCCGTCACCGGCCATCCACACACCCCCACTCCTCGTCCGCTCTTCCCTCTAATCACAGTAATTATTGGGGACTCCATCACTAGAGACCTACGGTTTCATAATGCTGTCACACACTGTTTTCCTGGAGCCAAAGTTGCAGACATCCTGGCTAAAGTTGTGGACCTGATACCCTCATTTCCGAACCTCTATCAAACGCATCGTGGTCCATTGTGGACATAACGACATGTCCACTCGGATTCAGGAGTGTGGGCGCACAAGGCGAGACTTTCCCACTCTCATTGTGGCTTTAAAAAGCACTGGGAAGTCGGTTTTTATTTCGGGCCCACTTCCATCTCTACGTCGCGGATCATGCCTCTTTAGTAGACTGCTCTCCCTTAACACCTGGCTCCAGCTCACATGCAGCATTCACAAGATAGGTTTTATTGACAACTTCAATCTGTTTTGGGAACGTGGCTCCCTGTTCAGCAGGGATGGGATTCATCCCAATACACGCGGAAGCCAGATGCTACGTGGAAATTTGCACCACGCCCTGCATACCCAGACCTCTGATTGACTGTTTGCATCCCGTAAACACTCTCACAAGCACACTGACCAGACACTCTCCCAAAATCAATAATCAGAGATACAGCGCTACACGCCCCTCTGTGCTCCCTTCAGAGCAATCACCCATTCATAATCCCATAACCACCGTGTCTGTCCCCCGACTGAGACCGATTAAACAAAACACTAACAAAAGAGGTGCTATACTAAACAACCTAATTGGAATTAAAACAACCACTGCAACGATAGAACAGAATAGGAAAATCAAATGTGGATTATTAAATATTAGATCTCTGTCATCGAAAGCACTATTGGTAAAGGAATTGATATCAGATAACCACATTGATTTATTCTGCCTCACCGAAACCTGGCTGGGCCATGACGAATATGTTAGTTTAAACGAAGCCACTCCTCCCAATCATAATAATACCCAAATTCCACGAGGCTCAGGCCGAGGAGGGGGAGTTGCAGCCATATTTGTTAATTAATCCTAAACTAAATTATAACTCGTTTGAAAGCCTTGTTCTTAATCTTCAACACCCAACATGGAAAACAGTACAGCCAATTATATTTGTTGTTGTTTACCGAGCACCAGGTCCATATTCTGAGTTTTTATCTGAATTCTCAGAGTTTTTATCATGTAGTCCTTCAATCAGACAAAGTACTTATTGTAGGTGATTTTAATATCCATGTGGACGTTGACAGCAACAGCCTTAGTACTGCTTTCAATTCACTGCTAGATTCAATTGGTTTCAGTCAGAGTGTGCATAAGGCCACGCACTGTTTTAACCACACCCTTGACCTTGTGCTAGAAAATGGCATCAAAATTGACGATTTAATAGTATTTCCGCAGAATCCTTTATTATCAGACCATTTTTTAATAACTTTCGAATTCCTACTACCAGACTATACGAAATTAAATAAAAGTTTCTACACTAGATGCTTATCTGACAGTGCTATAGCTAAATTTAAGGAAGATATTCCAACAGCATTTAACTCAATGTCATGCCTTAATATAACAGAGGACCGTTATGTTAACTTTAGTCCCTCCCAATTTGATAACTTTGTAGACGCTGCTGCGGCCTGCCTACGGACTACTTTAGACTCGGTTGCTCCTATCAAAAAGAAGGTGGCGGTGCAAAGGAAACTAGCACCTTGGTATAACTCCCAAACTCGCAAATTAAAACAAATCTCACGAAAACTTGAAAGCAAATGGCGTTCCACCAAACTGGAAGAATTGGCAAGATAGTCTAAAAAATTATAGGAGGGCCCTCAGAAATGCCAGCTCGGACTATTACTCAATACTAATAGAAGAAAATAAGAACAACCCAAAGTTTCTTTTCAGCACTGTAGCCAGGCTGACAAAGAGTCACAGCTCTGTTGAGCCATCTATTCCTATAGCTCTGAGCAGTGATGACTTCATGACCTTCTTTAATGATAAAATTATAACAATTAGAGAAAAAATTCATCACCTGCCCACAGCTTCTAACGGCTCACCATTGGGCGCAGGAGGGCTAGAGAGAACGATAAGACCTGATACTTATTTAGACGGCTTTTATCCTTTAGACCTCCAACAATTAATGTTAAGGGTCTCTTCAGCTAAGCCAACTACCTGTCTCTTAGACCCCATTCCAACGAGGCTACTTAAAGAAGCACTACCCGTGGTCAACACCACATTACTAGATACGATCAATATGTCCTTATTAACAGGTCACGTACCGCAGTCTTTTAAAGTAGCTGTGATAAAACCTATTCTGAAAAAACCCACCCTCGATCCTGAGGTCTTAGCCAACTATAGACCTATATCTAACCTCCCCTTTCTCTCCAAAATCCTTGAGAAGGTAGTCGCTAATCAATTGTGTGACTTTCTGCATAGAAATAGTCTATTTGAAGACTTTCAGTCAGGATTTAGAAAGCATCATAGCACAGAGACGGCACCGGTGAAAATCACTAACGACCTTCTAACTGCTGCTGACAAAGGACTTGTCTCCGTACTTGTCTTATTAGATCTTAGTGCTGCATTCGACACTATTGACCATACCATCCTCTTATAGAGACTGGAACATTTAGTTGGCATTAAAGGAATCACACTAAGCTGGTTTAAGTCCTATTTTTCTGAGCGATCCCAATTTGTTAATATTAACGATAAACCATCCAAATACGCTAAAGTTAGCCATGGTGTTCCTCAAGGCTCAGTGCTTGGACCAATTCTATTCTCTTTATATATGCTTCCTCTAGGCAATATCATTAGGAAACACTCAATTAACTTTCACTGTTACGCAGACGACACCCAATTATATCTGTCAATTAAGCCAGACGAAAGCGGTCAGTTAGCTAAACTTCAAGCGTGCATTAAAGATATAAAATCCTGGATGACCCACAATTTTCTGATGTTAAACTCAAACAAAACGGAAGTTATTGTGCTGGGACCCAAGCACCACCGAACTTCATTATCTAAAGATATAGCTACCCTAGATGGTATTGCCCTGGCCTCCAGCACTACTGTCAGAAATCTAGGAGTCATTTTTGACCAGGATATATCCTTTAACGCCCACTTAAAACAAACCTCAAGAACAGCCTTTTTCCATCTCCGTAACATTGCCAAAATCAGGAACATCCTCTCGCAAAACGATGCTGAAAAACTAGTCCATGCATTCGTTACTTCCCGGCTGGACTACTGTAATTCTTTACCATCAGGCTGCTCAAATAAGTCCCTCAAGACCCTCCAGCTGATCCAGAATGCTGCAGCACGTGTTCTGTTTCTTCTCCTGTATTAGCTTCTCTGCATTGGCTTCCTGTAAAATCCAGGATTGAATTTAAAATCCTTCTCCTGACCTACAAAGCACTAAATGGTCAAGCACCATCATACATAGAAGAGCTCTTAGTACCTTATTGTCCCACTAGAGCACTGCGCTCCCAGAACTCAGAGCTACTTGTGGTTCCTAGAGTCTCTAAAAGTAGAATGGGAGCCAGAGCCTTCAGTTACCAGGCTCCTCTCCTGTGGAACCAGCTCCCAACTTGGGTTCGGGGGGCAGACACCGTCGCCACATTTAAGAATAAACTGAAAACCATCATCTTTGATAAAGCTTATAGTTAGGGAGTGAGGAGTTGCAGCGTAGTAGAGTAAAGGGAGGCAGGAAGTACAGCCCGTTCCGGCAGGGGAGAGTACGAGCCCGGTCCAGGGCCCCTCTCTTTAGCCTCCCTCTCTTAGTTACGCTATTATAACTCTAGACTGCTGTCGGAAGTTCCTTCCTTCCAAGGACACAATGAGCTGCTCCCTCTTCTCCCTTTTCACTTGTCTCCTTTTGTGTGCATCTTAGTCCCAGAAATGCTTGTTACTAACCTAGCTCTGGGGAGTTTTCTCCCCAGAGTCCCTATGCTTCTTCTTCACCCAGAACATTGCCTTGGAATTGGGTGGCACCTACACCGGGGTCCTGGGTGCAGCTGACGCTATGGACTTACTACACCCTGCTACGCTCTGCGATTCCCCGCAGTGTCCGACTGCGTCCTGCTGCGTCCAACCGCGTGCACCCAGGCTGCTGTGCCACACCACACCCCGTAACGCCCTGCTGTGCCCTACTATAACATGAACTACTACGACTACCATTGTAGTCACTGTTTCACTATCTTTATTATGACTATTATTGCCACCATTCACCACACCCCCAACCGGTGCCGTCAGACACCGCCTACCAAGAGTCTGGGTCTGTCCGAGGTTTCTTCCTAACAAAAAAGGGAGTTTTTCCTTGCCACTGTCGCAATAGCTACTGCTTGCTCTTGAGGCAACCACTGTAATAGTTGGGGCTTCGTAAACTACAGAGTGTGGTCTAGACCTACTCTATCTGTAAAGTGTCTCGAGATAACTCTTGTTATGATTTGATACTATAAATAAAATTGAATTGAATTAGAGCACATCTATAATCTAGTGCTTATTGAAGAAACAAAAGTACATTTGTGAAAGTTACTGAGATGCAAAAAAATGAATCATTTTAAAGTAATGTTTAGTAACTAAAAGCATGTTTACCATTAGAAGACCATAAAATGGCTAATATACAACTAAAATATCTTAGTCAATTAAGAATTATATGAAGAAAAGAAACTTGCAAAAGAAAATTGCAACATCATGTGTTCGTACAAGGGACTACTTTCCCATTTTACAGCTCCCCACTACTAATGTTGCCTTACGGTGCTGGGAGGTTGCGCAGGGCGGCAGGCGGCTGCGTCGGATCAGCTGCCTCCGCAGGCGGATCTTCTGTTTGAGTTGCTGAATCTCACAGTCGCTGTCTCCCTCCTCCTCGCCCTCCTCCTCCTGACGCCGCAGGTTGTACTTCATCAGCTCGATGGCAGCGATAAGGGACTCTGAAATGCTGAAATGAGCATTCTCCTACAGAGCACAGAGAAAATGATCAATCAATCAGAGGAGGAGACTAATTCTATCTTTTCAGTAACGCAACATAATAAGTTCAACGCTGGACTTTTTCTAAACCTTAAATTTATCACAGCTTTTGCTAAATTTTAGTACAGAGTTTTGGAATTTGTAAAGCACTTTGAACTGCATCAATTTGTGTGATTATATAATATATAATCACTAATTGACTAAATTAATGACGGACTAATTGATCAATCAGCACCAGTCAGATATAAGTCATGCGTTCAAATGGACTCTGACCTTCTCAAGGTCAGCACAGCTGCCAAAGTCCTGCTCCGACAGGTAGCTGATGAGGCTCTGACCCTCTGACGGCTTCCTGAACATCCCATCTGTAACGCTGCTGCTGTACTGGGACCCGTCTGAAGAGACCAAAACATGAACACAAAAAATACATGACACCAATACACAAAATAGAAACAGTATATTTAGTATTTAACAATGTATTTTCTCCACTTAGGTGTGTTTCTGTTTTATTTAAGGTCATCCGTTTAAGCTTTTAAAATAAATGTCTCAAAAGCACCTGGTAAAAACTGAACAAAATAAAATGCTCTTAGCTTGCCAAAAGCCAACTGCATGCTATCAGGATATTTTATTGTCTAAACCATAACATTCCAAAAACACATACACACACCTAATCAACCTTTCTATGACCTTCCTGTTCAGGTCCAGAGTGTCACGTTTATGGATCGGCTGACTCACTCGCAACATTCAAATTCAGGAACTGAAAAAAAAATTTTCTTCAAAATTCCATGTCAGCTTTCCTGTCCAACTTCCTCCCATATTTAAATTTGCAGTGGACTTTCTTTGGCTCAAGTCTTTCTTAAACATCTATCAATCACAGGTTAAGAGCAACATTTGTTTCTACACTTATGCACTCCTTTTATGTGCAACAGTAGCTACGACGTAAATGTAAAAGCAGGGTTAGCTAGTGGCCGGGTTAGCTCAGTTGGTAGAGCAGCAGGCGCACATATATAGAGGTTTACTCCTTGACGCAACGCCGTGGGTTCGACTCTGACCTGCGGCCCTTTGCTGCATGTCATTCCCCCCTCTCTCTCCCCTTTCATGTCTTCATCTGTCCTGTTGAAATAAAGGCCTAAAATGCCCAAAAGAAATCTTAAAAAATAAGTAAAAGCACATTTTAAAGTATTGCAAACAGAAAACTCACGAGACTCCATGTAGAGGGAACTAGGGGTGCTGGCATCCTTGCGCTGAGGTGAGAAAGGGCTGTAGTTCTTTACACAGCAATCATCAACTGCTGATTCTAAGAGACATGTACATGTATATGTTAAGGGCTTTTATCACCTAATGCCAGAGTCACTAAAGTAAACACTGTATCCTTTGAAATGTATGGGAACTTGCATCACCATTCATACAAAAAGCAGGTTAAAAGCTATTCTGTTTTTCTTTAAAACAATCAATAAAATGTATGGAAATGGTTCATTGTATTGCATGCAGAAACAAAAACATGACTGCTGCCCTTTGTCAGTATAATGACTTGAATTAGGGATGTACAGATTCAGAAAAAAAATCAGTGACAGAAGTGATACACTTCTATGTACAAATCTTGTACATGCAACACACAGGAAAACAACTGCTTTGCCAATACTAGCATAACTATAATGACATGAATATGTTTACACACAGTTTACATATAACTTCCATAATATTTTCAACAAAACACTGTTCAGTCATGAAAGATGTGTGCATGAGCAAAAACTAACACTGAAAGCGGTCATGGCCTCATCACATCAATATGTCCTGAGTAACACAAACCAAAACAGTTTAAAAAACATCAAAGAACAAAAAAAAATATATGAGGAGCTGAAGGCAAGATTTGAAATGAGAGGGATGGAGAGAGTTCATCAGCATGCAGAGCAAAAAAAAAAAAAAAGGAAAGAGGGGTGGGATATAATGATGGAGCACAGTGGAACTGCACTGCCAACCTGCTACCGGATCTTCTATTATTATGGTGATTTTTCGATGGCCCCCTCCTTCGCACAAACGGTAAAAAGAGAGAGATAGAGCAGAAGGACAGAAAGTTACCTCAAGCCAAGAAGGGGAAATAGAGAGCAGAGAGAATAAAGATGTTAATTTGGAAGCGTTTAAAACCTTTAGACAGGAAGTGTGCACCTTCTGAAAAAGAGTGTGGCCTCGCCACAGAGCTACAAATAAACCCCATCTGAATCACACCTTCATTTTATGCAAACATTGTGCAAAAAAAGGAATTGTTAATCAGGTATGTATGTTTTCATCATCTGCAGTAAACTGAAGCCTCACTATAGTCTAAAGCAACTGAATTCTGGAAATTATTCAAATGTAAGCCTAAAGCCTTATACACCTTGGATGCGTCACGCAAGCGTGTCAACTGCGTGGCGTGTCCGTTTATATTTTGGCTCCCATGTTAACAGGTTAGAGCTTACACACTGCCTGCGTGACAAGCACGTCTCAGGCGCAGCTCGAGCCGCGCCGAAAACGCGTGCATGCTAGAAATAGGACCGATGCCTTTTTTTCGCAAGCGTGTTGGAAGCGTTTCCAGGCGAAATAGAATAGGAAAAGATGTTTATATGTCATTTTGACACTAATGCATATTAATAAATGACATGTTGATGTTTGAAAGTATCTAGGTTTTGATATAAATGCAGATATAAATGTAATTAAAAATAATATTGCACCTGTCAATACAGAACGAAATATCCTGTAGCCTATTTTGCCGTCAATTCTGCCGACATTGTCTTTGCTGTAATCAAATCAGTCTATATTTATGTTTAACATGGTATTTTACATGGTATCATTGTATCAATGGGAAACATACATGTGTACAGACAAGGCTAGCATCAGCAGCAGCCGCGTCAGACACATTTCTGGTGTGTAAAGACATAGAAAAATGCACGCAGCCGCCACGCAGCTGACACGCAACAGGAACGCCACGCTTACGCCACGCAGGCAGTGTGTAACCGGCCTAATAAACTCCCCCCAAAAATCCCATGCCACCAAAGCAGATTTCAACTGATTACTACAAGTAGTGCGAACCATAATAGGTTTTAATCTGTAAACATGCAGGCAGCACAAAGCAATGTTCAAAGAAGGTAAAGTCCGCACAACAGCTTAATGCTCCGGAATAAAAACTTTAATAGTGCAAATAAGACACACCACGTTACGGCCCACAACCCAATTTGAACATTCACTTTTTGTCCTGCATCAGCAATTACGTGGATGTGCACAACACAACTTGAACTAGCATGAGTTACCTCCAAGTTTCTTACCGTTCCTGAGTTTCTGATTGACTCCTGTGTCAGAAAACGAGCGGGTGTGTGCTCGGGACCCCCGCCCCGCCCCCCTCTGACCCTCTGAGAAAGATGAGCGTCTGGGTGGGGGCGGGGCTATGGAACTCTGGTGCATGGACTGCTCCAGGGGGACGCCCTGCTCACTGCTGTGGGTGGAGCTTTGAGAGTCACAGCGGCTGCGCTGCCCTAGATTACCAATAGCCAAGTACTCCGGACCATCGTCATATTCGCCTTCACCAGAGTCCCCGGCCTCAGGCTGAAAGGTGGTGGACAAGGGAGACTCTGTGAGGGAGATGCAATGGACTGAGACAGAGCCAGGATTGGGTGTCACACCCCGCTCGCTTTCCCCCGGCTGGGACACACATATCCAGGGAGCTCCAGGGCTGCTGGCTGGAGAGGTAGTGTCTGCAACAGAACAAGTAGATAAGGTAGATGGATTGAGACACAAGACCACAGGTCTGCTCCTCTGTTATCCCCCTTTCACTTGCTCAAGCTTTGCTCATGTGAAATGGATAAAGCCTATCTTACAGATTGTTTCTAAAAAAGTCCAAAAAAGTAACAATAATGTTGAAATACCTTTAGAAAAAAAACACTCAGAAACCGCTTTATCCAATTTAGTGAGCACAGCCAGTTCAGGACATTTAGTTTTTGAAGCTGTATCAACACATTTTTCAATAACTGACCTTGTCCACAAACAATCAGTCCTCTGTATGGTAAAATCAGATCACATACAAACTGTAGCGCATTTATAGTGCCATCTCCTAACACCACCCCCCATATTACTGTGTGTACCGATTACAGAATAGTGACCATCTACTCTTCATTTGCTTCACTCAATGTACAACTACAAAATCCTCCTAAATAAAGACAGATACATTCAGTCTGGTCCAAGACGAAACGGTTTGCTAAAATTCCTAAAATCAACAAACAAACCCAGATGTGGCAAAATATTGTAACAAAGTTCATGTGCTCCATGTCAACCTACCATTAATCCCTGTTGTCATAAATACACATTTTCCACTTCAGGGAATACTGCTTTCTAACTCCTATACTTATTTTCAATGGACCAAAGATTGATACAAATTCATGATACTGAAATGCATTACTTAAAGAGCCCCCATTATGCTTTTTGTGGATTTATCCTGTCTTTTGGTGTGTTGTATAGTTTTTTGTGAATGTAATAAATGTATAAAGTACAAAAAAAACATTGTACTCCAAATGGAGCTCTCTCTCCCACAGACAGCGCTTTTTCTCAACTGCCTGAAACGCCTCGAACACATTCCTATTTGAAATTCCTCAATTATTGATGTCACTGGTTGAGAATGCCAGCCCAGTTTTTCATATGTGCTGCCAATAGGTGCTGCCTGAGCAAGCATAGCCTGCCCAGTGGCTTGTTTGAATTAGGTTGACCAATCACAACAGAGAGGGCCAGCTGACCAATCAGAGCAGACACAGCTTTTCAGGTAGGCAAGCCAAGAGCTCAGACAGAGTAGGCTCGTTCGAGATGATCCAGGTCTGCGCAGAATCGATCACCGGCGATCGCCGCCCAATGCATGCCGGTTAGATTTGTGTCCGACTTGATCCTGACCTGCTCTGACGTCATGCACACGTGGGCAACGATAACCTCACGAGATCAAGGCAGCCGCAGGTTTGAGACGCAGGCAGCGCAGTTGCTTTTCACCGACTGCAAGGCCCAGGGCATGATGGGAAACGCCTGGCTCTCAGCTGATCTAACAGCTGACTGGTTCAGTATCAACTCAACATTATGACGTTTTATATAAACTTTTTATTGATTTTGAATTGGAGGGATTTTAACTGCTATTTGTCATTAAAGGCTTATTCTGTACAAACCACATGTTGTGTGGCTGATAGTTACGTTTAGAAGTCAGAGAGACTAAATCCGTTCAGATTACGGATCATCTAGTGTTAATTAAAATTAGGGCTGAACGATTTTTGAAAATAATCTAATTGCGATTTTTTTCCCAAATATTGCAATTACGATTCGATATTCGATTATTTTTTTAAGCTCTTTGTCTTCTGTATTATTCAACAAAGAATAATATAATAATGTATAGTATGAACACACAATTACACACTAGACAGTTAAATAAGTAAAAATATAACACACACACACACACACACACACACACACGTAATTTTTTACAGTGCACAGAGAGGAGCTGCCTCCAGCCCCTCCCCCTCGTGAAGTTGCGTGCTGCCGTGTGCACTTGTTCAGAGAGGCTATCGTTGCGTTAGCTAGTTGCTGGTGTTCTTGCCGTGGGATTAACTGTACTAATAAAACCGTCGAAACACCGCGGCCACGCTGCTGTGAAAGCTCCCCGAACGTCATTTATCAGTCTGGTTGTTACCCCTCTCAGTGGCAGCTCCTCCACACATATCTTTATAACGGAGCTAACCGCTAATCAGAGCTAACCGCTAATCAGAGCTAACCGCTAATCAGAGCTAATCGTTGCCAATCGAGCCTTGAGTTCTGCGTGCCTGTATCCATTAACTGCATGTATAGACTCAAGCCCGAATAAAACCCTTCATTTTATTAAAATGGCTGTAAAAGTTTTAAACTACAACTCAGAGTTGTTTGAATGACAGAAATCAGCTCAAGGTACGGTGTAGCGTTAGCATGCTAGTTGATGCTTTCTCTACGGAGTGCAGACTGATTGCTCTCGCGAGTCATGTGACCAAATCGCAGCCTTTGCGATTAGGAAATCGCGTTTTAACATATCGCGATATTATCGAAAATGCAATTAATCGTTCAGCCCTAATTAAAATCAGCCAACAGATCGCATGTAAAGCATTTTAACAGCTACTCTGTCATAATAAAAACTACTGGAGTCTGTGTAGCCTACAAGCTGATATATGGGTCTAATAACATTTTATTAAAATAGGACCTAACAGGATGTGAGTGTTTCTGTGACTTCCTGTTCAGCCTGAAGGCTGCAGGAAACGGCTGTTAACTGTCCGACTTGACAGCGGATTTTTGTCACCGCCCCCGGCTGCTCTCGTCCACTTTACAGGCGAGGCGCAGTTCATCTCGAACGAGCCTAGTGTTTCAGGCAGAGGTGCTGCAGCAATGGGCAGTATGAGAAGCATAATGTTTTTTTTAACATCAAAGCATGTAAACCTATTCTTGTAGAGTATGATAGGGGCTCTTTAATGTGAATCTTTTTGTAAAAGACACAAATTACCCGACTGAAACCCAAACAGATCACCTGCAAGCTGTCTGCCTTCCTTGAGCGTTATTATTACAGCACATTTAGTTGAGTCTTATGAGAACTGCTGAATCAAAAGGAAAACCCTCAATAAAAGCATAACATAAACAAACCCCACATACACTTGTCACTCTCCGCCCTTTCCTCACTTGTGCTTTTGCTGTTTTGGGATTCGACTCCCGTAGTGTTCCCAGAGTTGTTGCTAGTGGTGACTGCTTCTCGGAGGGAGCAGTTAGAGGTGGTGAGTCTGCGATTTAGAGATTCTCCTCTGGGAGCCGAGTCAGCGTTCCTCCAAGCACCACCAACCCCTGGCAACACACACAGGCTCTGGCTCTTCAATAGGCCCAGACATGGTGGGCCCTTCAGAGGGGACAGCTGGAGGGTGAAAAGGGAAGGATAAAATATTTAAGGCTTCGTCCCAAATGTCCTCCTTAAAAATTTCCTTTGTTTTAAAGTCACTCTCAGTTTTGACTGGCCCTCTAACAGCCGAGTACCATTAAATAGCCGCATAATTCTAGACCCAAACAGAGTGAATTTTTAAATCTGTTTTTGGCATACTTACAGTGATAAAACATAATGGATGAAAACAGGTAAAAACATTGTCAAAAACAGAGATCAATCTCTAAAATAGAGATCAACATTACATAATGTCATGAACCAAAAACTAATAAATAGACGATGAACAAAAGATTAACAACAAAATGATAATGGATGTAAATGCAGCAAAGTAGACAGACTTTACTGAGGTCATTTCACGAGACCCACCCCGACAGTGTCTACTTGGGCCAGCAGTTTGGGGTTATTCTGCTCTACTGCTTCCAGACACTGGAACATGGCGATCACATGAGGCTCGCTCAGCAGAAAGGCATCGTCTGAAAGGCAGAGACAGACAGACCGAGAGAAGGAGAGAGAAACAATGAGGGACACAAAGAGAAAATGATGAGAGATAATTATTTAGTGGAACATAAGTGAAGACACAAAGAGAAAAGTGAGGAGAGGAAGTCACAGAAAAGGACAGGAACAGACAAAGAGAATTGGGGAACAAAGACGTTTATTTAGCTGCTTCTTACTTTAGTTTACACTTCACATCACCGTCTTTTAAATTAAACTGAACCATTAACTGAACTCATTGTGAACATTAAAACTCACCATTATAGTATTTACGTGTATGCCCCAGATGTCGGAGCAGAGGTCGGAGCTGAGCCGAAAGCATGTGAACCTGTAAGCTGTGAAGAAGCCAACGCTCAGCCTTGTAGCTCTCACCAGCACTCTGCATCGCGCTGCTCAGCACCGGCTCCAGGTGACTGAACTGTGAACGGACAGAGAGGGGGCAAAAGAAATTAAGAAATGTGAAACGGGGTCATATAGTGAAGGGAGAGGTAGATGGGAAAGAGGTTGACAGGGGTGCAAAAAGCAGAGTGACATGACAAACGCTATTTTATAACAACATTTTTTTCAGTAAGAGGCATAAAATTGTGGAACGCTTTACCATCAGAAATTAAAACATTGACAGAACTCAAGGTTTTTAATACACATTTAAAGCAATGGCTGAAACTGAAACGACTGTGAACACTGACTGTACAAGATACAACATAATGTTGCATATGTTAGCATGCACAGACATATGCACAATTTTGTGTTCTTGTATTGTTAAATGTGTCTAGACTCTGTTTTATAGTGATTTCTACATTCATTTAAGTCCATGTTTTATTTCATGTATGGGATGTATTTATTGTATGTATTTTAATAGTTATACATTTTTAAATTATTACTCTGTAATTTCTGTTTTAATTTTAAAAGCCTAACCAGTGACAGGGGTTGCAAATTAGTCTATTAGGCTATAAATCTGTATGCATGGCATCTACTTTGTATTCTTTATAAAGCAATGTTCTATGCATTTGTCCCTGTCAAATAAACATTAAATAAATAAATAAATAAAATTTATCTGAACATCAACAACATTTTTTTTAATGTTTTGTCTCAAACAGATTATTGTCTCAACACGACAACCAGTATCGTGGGATGTTGTTCCAATTTTTATTCTATTTACTCCAAACATACTGTTAGTGTGCAGCCCAGTTTGTATGATACATCCGTTCATCTAAATAAGGATTGGGGGGAAGTAGTGAAGAGACAGGTCTGACAAGGTGTGATATGCAGATGACAGGCCTGATAGCCTAAACAGAGTGAGCGTGAGAGTGAGTGGAATGAAGAGTGAGAAAAAAACATATCAGCGCAAAACTAAGAGACGGCAGACAATATATCCATAACCAACTGTCAGATGATGATTTAATCATAATAAGACTCAAACTACTCTGTCTCTTTATTGTTGCACAGTCCTGTTATCACTTGACAGAGGGGACCATTCTCCACAACACACAAAAAGTTAGCACAACTGGTAATCCAGGAAGTGTAGTGACTCTGAGGGCATCTGACAATGTGAACTATCAGGTATTTACTTTGCACAAACTAAAAACTTTACAAAAAAAAAAAAAAAAAAAAAAGGACCATTGTTGACTGGTAGGCAGACCAGCTCTCAAATTCACCACCTACAGTATTTTCACTGTCCAACAAGCTACGTTGAATGCATTGTATCAGTTAAAGGAAGGTTAGTTTCCTGCCACAGTGGCTGGTGGAGCAAACCAACAAATCTGCAGATGCCAAAATGTAAACTTCATCTGTATATGGATAATACACATTGCTATTTTTGCAGCCTGGCTACTATGCTTTCAGGAGTAAATCAGCAGTTCATTCTCTCCTAAACGTGATAACAGTGAATACATGCAGAGGCATATCATTTGTTGTTTGTGTGTGTGAGAATATGAATTACAGATCTGAAACACATCAGCACTCTCTTGCAGTAAATGTGGAACCTGAAGTTTTTTTTTTTTTATTTCAGCATTGTCTTAAGCTTTTGAAACAAGCAACAGCATGACTCATGATTAAGGAATAAATAAAACTATTGTGCAACAAAAAAAAAAAAAAAAAAAAGGAAACAGGGCAGAAACTTTAGTAACATTTTTGTTAAATACATTTTTGGCTCATACACAGTCAGCTTTACAGGTTTTGTGATTTCTTTTCCCTTTATGGTCCTGTGCATGTACAAGTGATCCAAAAACTGATTTTATAGTTGTAATTACATTTGCCCATGCTCCCACTCGAGATGAATGTCTTATCAGTAAACTCCTAATTGCTGACACAGGTAAGCAGTGACTATTATTTCTTCAGTTTTAACCTGCTTAAGATTATGGGTAGAAGAAGACATACTTTAATAATCGCACTAGGGGAAATTATTAATTATTTTTTAGCGCCGCATACCATATTTTCACATGGTCATATTACCAAGGTTTTCTGGGAACACAATGAAAACTGGATCGCAAAGTAATTTCACAATCTGAAAGCTCATGATAATCCTACCTTACACTGTTAAATGAGATGTAGCAGTTAACAATTAAAATCTGTAAAAAACAGCCTCGAGCAAGGTAGCAATGTTTAGGCATGTGTTCACACAAACTTCCCTCTCATGACAAATTCAAGAGATTTGATGCAGACTAAATTTAAAATATTGACATACCCACACACCCTTCATGTGGCTAGCAGTGGTCATACCTGTTCAACGTGTGAGGCGAGGTGGGGGCTGATGTAGCGAACACACCACACAAACGGCCAATAGTCTCTCTGTTTGTAGTACACCTGCAAGACAAAACAGCATGGCTCAGTTACAAAGAATACCAGTTTAATATACCCAATAAGCCATTATGGAGTGCATCTCATAGTGCAAAGTTTTCCTCTGTATTTCAGGAAGTCAACTGATTCTTACTATACCGCCAAAATGTAAGAAACATTACCCTATACGCTGGTAAATCATGTGATAAAACCTATTACACCCATTCCTGACAACCTGCGGGTAAGTGAGAAACTTACTCGCTGATGAAGAGAAGGGTTACATTCACTGGTAACGTAACTTAAGTTTAATTACTTCTGTATGTATGTTGTCAGTAGCATTTGTCTTAGCATCTGCAGCTGCAGTTAGATTCCCACCATAGCAGAAAGTGATATCACGGGTGTAACATGGGTAATCTGGAAATATTGAGCAAATGAATACTGCAGTTTGTTGTACAATTTTTGTGGGGTTATGGGAAAACACCTAGAACCAATTACTCCTCCATGTTCAAACAGACTTCCTTGCAGATTTCCAGGAAAGTTTAACAAAAGCTAACTTTGACCTGCAAATCTGTCAGAGCTGGCTGGAGGTCACACAGAAAGTGATCAGTAGTTGGTTCACAACAAATAAATAAATAAATACAGAAGGGAGTGTGTCATCAGTCAGATCTCCTGAGTGCTGACCTGCTCATTTTTCAGCCTATGGCTCAGGATGTTGTTCATGTCCTTGTGGAGCCGCTGCAGGCCGCCGTAACGTGACCACACGTTGGGGTTGTTGGTGGACACAAGACCCTCCACTGTGGTCTTCAGGCTGGACAGTAGCTTCCAGTGCTCCCTCCTGTGAGGTAAACAGGGCAGCAGGAAGGAGTGAGACAGGGTGACGGAGGAGGTTTAGGAAGGAGGTTAAGAAGTGCTGGTGTTAGCAGTGTTGTGGTTTAAATCATTACTCACATGACCAAAAATACTTTTCCCAAAATTAAAAATCAAGTCCTCAGCAGTTAAGATAACCTAGCTTTAATCTGAACTCGGTGACTAACTGGGAGTGCTGACTATCAGTAAATGTGTTAGCAGTATTAACACACGTAAGCCTAAAAAGACAGATTGCCTACAGACTGTCCCAACCCCTCCCTATAAACTATAAACTGTGTAGAAGAGCCCTGATGTGTGTGCATCCAAAGTTTTAAAGTTGTTAATTTCCTCCTAAAATCTCAATGTTAATACCCTAAATTACAAACCACAAATACTGGTTGCTATGGAGCCAATTGCCATTGATTCCTTTAACTAGAAGTTAGAAGTCCTGTGCTCAAGATGTGTAAGTTTAGGGAGTCAAACTTCAGCTTTAGGATACAGCTATGGAAAGCTGTTGCTCCAAAAGTGTCGGATACAAAACAATATTATCTCAGGTCACATTCCCAAAGAGCCATAAGCACTGGCTCATATCCAGGACTTCCTCTTTTTTCCGCTAAGTCAGCACCAGGCGCGTAGTCAGTAATGGGCCAGGGCGGCACTGGCCCGCCCACTTTACTCACTGGCCCGTCTAGACAAGTTTGATCAAAAATACATTTTGTTATGAAAAATGTTCAAATGTACGTAAAAAAAAAAAAAAAAAGAAATAGTAACAGAACTAGTTGTGTGTGTTTAATGTGTCTTCTCTGTTGATTAAAAGAAAACTGTTCAAACCATAGAATAAGGATCAAACAATTAGGAAGCCTTCGCAACGTAAGTGGTTGCTGTGGTAACAACAGGCAGACTCTCCGGGCTGTCATGAGCAGCTAACGTTAGCTAGCTGGCTTTTTAGACAATGTACCGTGGATGTGTTAAGCAATGTACTGTTAAAAGTTACCGCGACAACAATGGCTTCTCTTTACAGTGGTATGGACAGTTTTCTTGGATGGAATACAGTGTAAATAAGGACGAGCTTTTCTGTAGCATGTGCAGACATTTCCCCAGCAGAGCTGACAGTCCATCAGAGAGAGAGAGGAGTGGGTTTGAGTGCTGGCCCTCACAGAGGTAACATTAAGTAAAACGTGTTTCATGCTTCTTGCGTTATTTTTTAAGTAACCTAGTAACCGTCCTATTAAGTAAGAAATCGTGAACACTGATGATGGCTTCTAGCTGAAACGCGTTTGTGTTTTTCCCACATTAAGTAAGAAGATAACTTATCTGTGAGTGTTGATAGTTTTGTTTTCTTTGATCTTGTCACTGCCGTGGACTCGATACAATGTCTAAGATTTGGAGCCTTGCTGGCCACTTTATTATATCTTTTATAATTCAAACAATGCTTGGCTGGAAGTTTTCATTCTTTGATTTTCTTTGACTGCTGGTAGCACATTTGCTGCTCATGATCTGACCATAGTCCTGAAGCAACAATGCTGTTATGAATGCACAAAGGATACGTTACATGTGCGATTTCTGTCTGATGTAGGCTATTCTATGCCATGCAGCATGTAAACGGCTTCTCTGCTGTGTGGGTTCATGTTTAGTTGCCACTTTGTGCAATAAAATGGTTAATTTTATAACAGTGCTGTGCAGAGCCAATGCTGCTGGTTCTGCCGGTGCAAATATATTTGAGTCTGAATAGGTTAAAATCGGCAGGTTTTTGTCTATATTGTTGTGTACAAACTTTTTAGACTGAGCTTTGTTGGTTGAGCATGTTGTAGACAGTACTGCTATTGCCGTTGTAATGCAGTATGGTGGTAGGTAAAATTGTTGCTGTTTTTTTTTCAGTTTGTCCTTTTTGCTACTTCTACATCTTTTTGAAAATGGCCCACTCACTTTTGTACTGGCCCACCCAAAATACTACTTCTGGGCTACACCACTGGTCAGCAGTCAAACTGAATGCTATTAAAAACTAGTCACATAACTGCAGCAACGGGTCCAAAAAATCTGTTATCAGAAGACACCCACACTTGAGCATGCATTCTTTGAGTATAGAAGAATAACAGGTAATCTGCTACTTATACTGTAATATATATGTCCTGCCTATGCAACCCTGTCTATACTTGTATATCGCATTGCACTTTTCTGCTTTTTTTGCACCTGAATCTAATCTAATCTTGAATCTAGCATACTATACTTTAGTAAGTAGTGTGTGCAGTGTGCTTAAAGGCAATATAAGATGTAAAAGTTAGCACCCACACATAATTTGTTGTATAAAATAAATCAATTTTGTTTTGTGCAAGAACAATTTAGTCATGTAGCAGAACTGACTAACCCACAATTGATCATTTTATTATTTACTCACAAACATCATTTCAGGCAGAGAAGTAGATGCAGTTTGTGAAAAGTGAAGGCTATGAAACCTATGAATGGCACATTTATGAACACAACAAGCCTTTTTCTCATAGAGAGCAGCAGTGCCGAGCAGCATCACGAGTTCAGTTACCAGGCTAACTAATCAAATCATGTAACATGGAAAGAGGGAGGCTGAATGTTAGAGAACATTCTCCACATACTGCAAAGCATGATGTATTTATGCAACTTGTATTTATGCAACACAAGTGGTGTGTGTGTGTGTGTGTGTTTACATCATGGAGTGAAATTCTACAAGGCTCAGGGAGGTTGTTGAGGATAAGGATAAACTCTGTTTAGTTGCTTGTGTGTGTGCGAAAAGAAAATTGCACCTACACGTTGCACTTTGTAGTTTAGCGTATTTGACGCTAATGTACTTCTATGTGATTCTTGCTGAGTTTGTACCCTAATGGTTGAATGCACTTATTGGAAGTCGCTTTGGATAATAGCGTCAGTTGATGAAGTGTGTGTGTGTGTGTGTGTGTGTGTGTGTGTGTGTGTGTGTGTGTGTGTGTGTGTGTGTTCTATTTGAGAAGCATCAAGGCATTTGTCCCTTCTCTCAAATTTATCTTGACGCTGCTTAAAATCATTACACAGTAATCGTGTTGTCAACAAATGCAATGTGTTATTTTGGGTGTCAGCTTGTGTAAAAAAAGTCATGTAGCTTGCTAAATTGGGCAATATTTTAAACCCAATCATGGATGGAATTTAGTGTATTATAATAGTGTATGATTATCCTGCACATTACAGCGACATCTCCCAGATGTCAACTTCATTTGACAGCTAGCGTTAGCTGTTAACACAACCTAGCTAGGCGATAGCTAGCTAACAGTTAGCATTCTTAACGCTAGCTAACTGTTAGTGAATGTCCTAGCAGATAGCTAACAAATGTGCATACGAATAGCTTAACTGCAACCAAACTTTCAGTATTAGTCAATTAGTTGACCTTTGGTATTAGACAGGTTGACAAGCCTCGCAGCAAATGGTGTGGTCAACCACTAACATGCCAGGTTAACCTAGCCTAGCCGCTAGCACGCCAGCGTCAGTAATCCACCAGTGTTTTAAAGTTAGCTACGCAACAATATTACAATGGTTCAGCTCAAATGAGTTACCGCTCCAAAAAAACATTATTGGTCGTCTTTGTTACCGTTAACTACCGAGTGGGTTATCGGTGATACAGTTTCTAGTTTTGCTGTTTGTATAATCACGGTCACTCTTAGCACAGCCAGTCGGGTAACGTTAAACAGCCCCGGGTGTCACTCACCTGCACTCCTCCGCCTCTCCCTCCGCCGATATCTCCATGTCCTCCGGGCGGAGTCGAGTACCGTACAAAGCTGCCAGTTTCCCCGATAACTCCAATATCTTATTTCGTAAAACAAAATTTTAACCGCAGTAGTAGGGTAGCTTGATGAAGTTACCCGGACTTCCAGTCTTCCGTCATCTCTGCCCCTCCTGTCGGAGCTGTGAATCAAAACAGTGGAGGCCGCATGATATCATTAGCAAGTGGGCGGTGATGTTATCCTCTGCCCTGCCCCCTTTTAACGATAATCGTGCTTTAACTCTCAAATAAGACCATAGTTAATTTACCTCCGTTGTTTTGCGAGTATGCTGGCGGGTATCACTGCGTTTACATTACTTGCAATGTGTAAACTTAACTATTAAAAGCTCTGAAGCAGCTGGTAAAATAAAGAGCTTTGAAATTAACCTTAGCCATCGCTGCCACCTACTGTTAGAAAATAATGTTGCACTTATGACTGCTGCCCTCTGTTTGAACTCGCATATTTTTTTATTTGCGTCATTTCCCAGTGATGATTCATTCCAAAGTAACCAAATATGTATTTCATTTTGAAGAAATGCGATGTGATCCTAAATTAAAATAAGCTTTTATTGATCCCCAGAGTTGAAAAGTCGGTTGTTGTTGTTGTTGTTGTTGTTGTTGTTGTTGCTGCTGCTGCAGCAGCAGTAGCAGCACAAGGACAGACATAGGCCTAACTACAGATGAATAGAGAAAGTAAAAATAATAATAATAAGAGATGTGTAAAACTAAAGAGATAAAAATAGAAGTTAAACATAAATGATATACAAAAGCAATTAAAGACAAAATTATAGCAGCAAGTCTAGAATAGCCTATGTAAACAGTGTAGGCTACAACAGACTAATATATAATGTGATTAAGTAATGACATTGTTTGTCTTTGATAAAATAGACGTACAATATAAATATAATATAGCATATTATGTAATGTTGAGAATTGAAATATTTCACTGTGAAAACCTTGTATACCTTCTGTAGGAGCCATACATTGGGTTTGATTAGTCTTTTATGATCTTTCCTCCTTTTTCTTGCACTGTTGTGTATGTGCACGCGCATAGTGACGTCGTTGGTTACTGTGGGTGTCACCGGGGGTATGGTGTCTGTATTAGTGCGTGTGTGTTCACCTGTGGGGGGCTGCGGAGTGTTTGGATGGTTGCTGCAGGGTGAGCACGTGGAGAAACTTTCTGTTGACAAAATATTGCGGCATATAAACTTAGAAACTAATCCAAACGCCGCAGCAGGCTAAGACATGTGGGTTTACACTGAAGATGCGTCACCTTTTGCACGGCTTATGAAATGCATCAATTCAAGTAAGTGTATGAGGTTCCGATTGTGCCAAAAATAAGGCGACATGCTATCTGTCTATGCTATATGTCGTCTTCTATGTTCCGATTGTGCCAAAAATAAGGTAACATGCTATCTGTCTATGCTATATGTCGTCTTCTATGTTCCGATTGTGCCAAAAATAAGGTAACATGCTATCTGTCTATGCTACGTGTCGTCTTCCATGTCTATGTGTCTTATTAACTGTCTATGTCTATGTCTGTCTGTCTATGCGTCGTCTTCCATGTCTATGTGTCTTATTAACTGTCTATGTCTGTCTATGCTATGTGTCGTCTTCCATGTCTATGTGTCTTATTAACTGTCGTTGTCTATGTCTGTCTGTCTGTGCTGTGTCGTCTTCCATGTCTATGTATCTATTAACTGTCTATGACTCAACTTTTGTCTGTGTCAACTCAACTTACTCCTGTCGTCTGTCCTTGTCATTTGACTGTCGTATTGCTGTGTCAATGCTGCATGCGTCGTTACTATGTGTCGTTTCACTCTGTCGTTATGATGTGTCGTCTTCTCTCTCTTGCTTCGTTGCTTTGTGTTGTTGCTATGCGTCGTTTCCCTCTGTCGTTACTTTATGTTCTTTCACCCTGTCGTTAGCAAGAGCTCACGTTAGCTAGCAAGAGTTCCGGCAGTTGACGTCACGCGATCCCAGCATGCACCAGTCAATATCAAACCACCCATCGGAGCTGGATGGCTGGATGGCTGGATGGATGGATGCTTTATTGATCCCCAAGGGGAAATCATTTGCTGCCTATTTCAATAAACACCTTGATTCAGCATGGTGAATAGCTGCTGTGCGCCGGGATGCCAGAACCATCGGAAAAAAGACAATGGATAGCATTTTATAGGATTCCTAGCTGAAGATCCCGAGAGAAGAAGTGGCTAAATGGATTGCTTCCATAGAACGTGCTAGAAGCAGACCGAACCAAACCGAGCAATGGGAGCCCACAAACAATGGATTTCGGTTATGCTGTGACCACTTCATATCGGGTAACGTAACAGAAATACCTTATCTATGCTAGCTAGCTAGCGTTAGCTAGCAAACAGGCTAAAACGGTTTGTAACGGTTGAGGCTACTAGGGATACAGCTGCTAGCTAGCTACATTCCTTTCCTTTCTAGCCACAACCATTAGTTATTACGAAAAGGTAAGTTCTACCTCTGCAGTATGGCATGGATTTTGTGTGGATTACAAAGGCTAACGTTAGCTAACCTAAAGGAAGCACTGTATTCATATTTAAATCCTAAAATCTCAGACTATACTGACTGATATTGCACTATTCCTTCCCTCTCTTTTGTATATTTTTTGTAAAATTGTAAATTATATGTGTATATGTTTATACTGTACACTTAACAGTATTTTTTATATTTCATACTGTCCTTTCTGTTTTTATTCTTTATATGTTAAGTGAGTATTGTACTTTAGAGCAAAGATTAACCAGAGTCAAATTCCTTGTTTGTTTACTCAAACCTGGCCAATAAAGCTGATTCTCATGTTGTTTCTGACAACTCTCTGTCACCTGACTACGTTCCTTCAATCTTCAATCATGTTCCATCCCCGGAGAAGAGAAAAAGAAGAATGAGGTTAGACGTAGTCAACAGAAGACAGAAGAACAAACTTCAAAGAATAGAGAAAGCAGCAAAGCCATCAGCTGCAGCAGTAATGGATGTAACGGATTGTCCTCAAGACAACAGCAAGCGTCCTACTGCAGACCAGGTGAAGGAATCTAACATCAACAAAGAACTTGAAAATGAAAATATTCTGCCTTTTCCCGATGAAAATGACGATTCAGCAACTCCACCATGAGAGAGTAAAAATTGTAAGAAACACATTCAATCTCTTGAGTTGGAATGCCAAGCTCTGATAAATGAATATGTTGTTAAAAGAGAAAATGAATACAACTGCACTGAATGAGAATGGAATACATAAAAAATAATAAATAATAATAAAAATACTGACTGTCTCCTCACCCACACCCGTTCCCGTGATCACATCACTCCCGTCCATCAGAACCTCCACTGGCTCCCTGTTTCCCAACGCATCCAGTTTACAGTCCTCCTCCTCACCCACAAAGCCCTCCATAACCAGGCTCCTTCCTCACAGACCTGCTCCACCACCACAATCCCCCCCATAACCTCCTCTCCCCACCACTCAGAACCACGCACCATACCTGGGGTGACAGAGCTTTCACCATTGCAGCCCCCTCCCTCTGGAACTCCCTACCCATACACATCCGTGACTGTACTGACTCATCAAAACACACCTCTTCAGATACAATAGTCTTATATTTCTCACCTGATAGTTACTGATTTTATTGTTTTTAATTATAATTATAATAATTTTAATAATATGCTTGTTTTATGGTTGGTTTTATTGCTGTTTTTATTGTGCTATATGTGCTGTTTTTACTGTAAAGTGTCTTTGAGTACCATGTAAAGCGCTATATAAATAAAATGTATTATTATTATTATTATTATTCACTACTGACAGTGTTCATTTTGTAGCTCCCTATCTCAAATGTAAGTCCACCCTAACATTATTTCATCAGTACATGCTGGCTTTAATTAAGATGAGAATTAATTTGTCTTTTGATTTTTTTGATTTTGGCGTTGATTTAACCGCTGTTTCAAAGCTTTTCAAACACTGTATTGACGTAATGTATTGCAGATTGGTGCCGATGTGCAACATGCTGTGTAAGCGTATAGTGAAATACTGTGGACTGTTGGTGCAGTGTTGGTGAATGTAAGATGCCTAAACCAAGGAGGATTAATTGTTGTAGGGCGATAATGACTATTAGGCAATAATGACAACAAATAAGTATTACACTAGTTATATTTATTTAATAGCATTTCTTTTTTTTATCATATCACCCCTTGATTTCTTTTCTTCTGCTGTTACAGTTCCCTGTCATGTCACCAAATGTACAACGTTTAGTCTTCTCCCGCTTGTCTTGTCTATTTTTTCTAAATAAAGATTGTGGGCCAACTCCTTTTCTAATCCTCTCACGACTAATTCTTTCTTTTTGGTGAATTGATCACTTTTGTGCAGCTACGACATATCCACTGTTTAGGAATTCTTTCAATGCAAAGGCAAGTTTGGTGAAAATACACTTGAAACTTTGAACTGAACAAAAACCTGACACAGACCAACATGTTCCATACTCCTGGCTCACTGCAGTAGCACCACTGTTGACCATGATTTTGAAATATTGCTGCTGGTTTTGGAGCAGAAAAATACTTGGCAATTAGCTCTGAAATTATACATTTGCTTAAAATCTTCTAGCCGCTGTGGCATCAGGGCTTGCCAGTGTTATCTCTTCTAAAGCAATTACACCTTGCCACATTAATAAGAGCAATCCGAATATCAGGAAAGTTGGCTAAATGTAATCTGGGTTGATTTGAATGGGCTACAGTATAGGCTAATTATAAAATATAAGTATTAATGATGAATCTATAGCGTAGTAGTTATTCAAATTTTTTTCACAGAATACATTGAAATAATAGGTCAACAATGTTCATCATAATGTCCATTGTAACAATATCCCCCAAAAGTCTAAATTTGTTTGTCTCATAACCAGATCTCAATAAATACAGTTTGAGGATTGTTGCCTTAAGTAGTGTTTATTCATCTTCAAAGTTTACTGTACAACTGATGCCAATTTATTTTAAAAGTTACAGTATACAAAACCTGATTAAAAAGTACATTTGTGACTAGATTTTATTCTATTAAAAAGAAAATCTGGTCTTTGTTTTGTAACCATGCTAGGAAGTAAAGATCTCACACACAAAAATCTGCTTTGTGAAAATAACTTCCCATGTTACACTAAAGCAGTTATGCTGTATGTATCGTGTTCAGTGAAAAATAAATATTTCAAACAGGGAGATGATTCGTATTTGTGTCAAATCTCCTGTAAGTGATGTAAAGATGGATGGCACGGGTTATCATGCTACTTATTATCAGATTCCTGCCTTGTTCTTGTTTAAATGGTGCAACATCAATGCAACAAGTTCCTTCCCAAGGTAGCTGCTAGTAAAATCTAGATGATGTGTTTAAATGTCACATTATCAACAAAAACATTATGACAACATGCATGCCAAATATATAGGCTTTATCGAAATACACCATCTGTAAACAAAAAACAAAAAACAGAAGTAAGCACATGTAGCAGTTTGGGACAGCAGTAGTTTTCTTTACTTAACATACTGATGTAGTTTTCCAAAAGAAACAGCACTAAGGCATGGTACTGAATGGGGGTTTTTACATTGAGGTTTTGTTGACTGTTTTAATGACTTGTCAAATCAAAAACATTGTAGAGCTTAAAAGGTGAAGTAGGGGTGGAGTGTTAGATTGTGGTCAATACACATCTGTCACTTTTTGAGTTAGTGGCAATTTCTTGTTAGTTTAGCAAAGGGTGGGTAACATCTGTTTTGGTGTGAGCGCCACCTTGGGGCCAACATGGGACTGCTTCAGTTCTGTCAGTATATTAAGCATCTGACTGTAAAAGTTATTTTTACAAAGCAGATTTTTGTGTGTGAGATCCTTACTTCCTAGCATGGTCTTTTTCCCTTCAGTGACTCATTAAGAGCCTCTCTGTAATGTGTCCTCTGCTGATATCTGTCATTCTTTACAGAACAACCCCAGATCCCCCCCCCCATGACTGCAATGAGAATATGTTATGAAGACCAGATTTTTTTTTTAATAAAATAAAATCTAGTCACAAATGTACTTTTTAATCAGGTTTTGTATACTGTAACTTTTAAAATAAATTGGCATCAGTTGTACAGTAAACTTTGAAGATGAATAAACACTACTTAAGGCAACAATCCTCAAACTGTATTTATTGAGATCTGGTTATGAGACAAACAAATTTAGACTTTTGGGGGATATTGTTACAATGGACATTATGATGAACATTGTTGACCTATTATTTCAATGTATTCTGTGAAAAAAATTTGAATAACTACTACGCTATAGATTCATCATTAATACTTATATTTTATAATTAGCCTATACTGTAGCCCATTCAAATCAACCCAGATTACATTTAGCCAACTTTCCTGATATTCGGATTGCTCTTATTAATGTGGCAAGGTGTAATTGCTTTAGAAGAGATAACACTGGCAAGCCCTGATGCCACAGCGGCTAGAAGATTTTAAGCAAATGTATAATTTCAGAGCTAATTGCCAAGTATTTTTCTGCTCCAAAACCAGCAGCAATATTTCAAAATCATGGTCAACAGTGGTGCTACTGCAGTGAGCCAGGAGTATGGAACATGTTGGTCTGTGTCAGGTTTTTGTTCAGTTCAAAGTTTCAAGTGTATTTTCACCAAACTTGCCTTTGCATTGAAAGAATTCCTAAACAGTGGATATGTCGTAGCTGCACAAAAGTGATCAATTCACCAAAAAGAAAGAATTAGTCGTGAGAGGATTAGAAAAGGAGTTGGCCCACAATCTTTATTTAGAAAAAATAGACAAGACAAGCGGGAGAAGACTAAACGTTGTACATTTGGTGACATGACAGGGAACTGTAACAGCAGAAGAAAAGAAATCAAGGGGTGATATGATAAAAAAAAGAAATGCTATTAAATAAATATAACTAGTGTAATACTTATTTGTTGTCATTATTGCCTAATAGTCATTATCGCCCTACAACAATTAATCCTCCTTGGTTTAGGCATCTTACATTCACCAACACTGCACCAACAGTCCACAGTATTTCACTATACGCTTACACAGCATGTTGCACATCGGCACCAATCTGCAATACATTACGTCAATACAGTGTTTGAAAAGCTTTGAAACAGCGGTTAAATCAACGCCAAAATCAAAAAAATCAAAAGACAAATTAATTCTCATCTTAATTAAAGCCAGCATGTACTGATGAAATAATGTTAGGGTGGACTTACATTTGAGATAGGGAGCTACAAAATGAACACTGTCAGTAGTGAATAATAATAATAATAATAATACATTTTATTTATATAGCGCTTTACATGGTACTCAAAGACACTTTACAGTAAAAACAGCACATATAGCACAATAAAAACAGCAATAAAACCAACCATAAAACAAGCATATTATTAAAATTATTATAATTATAATTAAAAACAATAAAATCAGTAACTATCAGGTGAGAAATATAAGACTATTGTATCTGAAGAGGTGTGTTTTGATGAGTCAGTACAGTCACGGATGTGTATGGGTAGGGAGTTCCAGAGGGAGGGGGCTGCAATGGTGAAAGCTCTGTCACCCCAGGTATGGTGCGTGGTTCTGAGTGGTGGGGAGAGGAGGTTATGGGGGGGATTGTGGTGGTGGAGCAGGTCTGTGAGGAAGGAGCCTGGTTATGGAGGGCTTTGTGGGTGAGGAGGAGGACTGTAAACTGGATGCGTTGGGAAACAGGGAGCCAGTGGAGGTTCTGATGGACGGGAGTGATGTGATCACGGGAACGGGTGTGGGTGAGGAGACAGTCAGTATTTTTATTATTATTTATTATTTTTTATGTATTCCATTCTCATTCAGTGCAGTTGTATTCATTTTCTCTTTTAACAACATATTCATTTATCAGAGCTTGGCATTCCAACTCAAGAGATTGAATGTGTTTCTTACAATTTTTACTCTCTCATGGTGGAGTTGCTGAATCGTCATTTTCATCGGGAAAAGGCAGAATATTTTCATTTTCAAGTTCTTTGTTGATGTTAGATTCCTTCACCTGGTCTGCAGTAGGACGCTTGCTGTTGTCTTGAGGACAATCCGTTACATCCATTACTGCTGCAGCTGATGGCTTTGCTGCTTTCTCTATTCTTTGAAGTTTGTTCTTCTGTCTTCTGTTGACTACGTCTAACCTCATTCTTCTTTTTCTCTTCTCCGGGGATGGAACATGATTGAAGATTGAAGGAACGTAGTCAGGTGACAGAGAGTTGTCAGAAACAACATGAGAATCAGCTTTATTGGCCAGGTTTGAGTAAACAAACAAGGAATTTGACTCTGGTTAATCTTTGCTCTAAAGTACAATACTCACTTAACATATAAAGAATAAAAACAGAAAGGACAGTATGAAATATAAAAAAATACTGTTAAGTGTACAGTATAAACATATACACATATAATTTACAATTTTACAAAAAATATACAAAAGAGAGGGAAGGAATAGTGCAATATCAGTCAGTATAGTCTGAGATTTTAGGATTTAAATATGAATACAGTGCTTCCTTTAGGTTAGCTAACGTTAGCCTTTGTAATCCACACAAAATCCATGCCATACTGCAGAGGTAGAACTTACCTTTTCGTAATAACTAATGGTTGTGGCTAGAAAGGAAAGGAATGTAGCTAGCTAGCAGCTGTATCCCTAGTAGCCTCAACCGTTACAAACCGTTTTAGCCTGTTTGCTAGCTAACGCTAGCTAGCTAGCATAGATAAGGTATTTCTGTTACGTTACCCGATATGAAGTGGTCACAGCATAACCGAAATCCATTGTTTGTGGGCTCCCATTGCTCGGTTTGGTTCGGTCTGCTTCTAGCACGTTCTATGGAAGCAATCCATTTAGCCACTTCTTCTCTCGGGATCTTCAGCTAGGAATCCTATAAAATGCTATCCATTGTCTTTTTTCCGATGGTTCTGGCATCCCGGCGCACAGCAGCTATTCACCATGCTGAATCAAGGCGTTTATTGAAATAGGCAGCAAATGATTTCCCCTTGGGGATCACTAAAGTATCTATCTATCTAGCTAGCTAGCTAGCTATATATCTACAATATGTGCAACTAGCTAGTAACGTAGCTAGCTAGCTAACTCTGGCTCAGCTCCGATGCGTGTTTTGATATTGACTGGTCCATGCTGGGATTGTGTGACGTCAACTGCCGGAACTCTTGCTAGCTAACGTTAGCTCTTGCTAACGACAGGGTGAAACAACATAAAGTAACGACAGAGGGAAACAACATAAAGTAACGACAGAGGGAAACAACATAAAGTAACGACAGAGGGAAACAACATAAAATAACGACAGAGGGAAAGGACGCATAGCAACGACCCATAGCAACAACACAAAGCAACGAAGCAAGAGAGAGAAGACGACACATCGTAACGACAGAGGGAAACGACACATAGCAACGACGCATAGCAACGGCGCATAGCAACGACAGAGTGAAACAACACTAGTCATGACACATGCAGCATTGACACAGCAATAGGACAGTCAAATGACAAGGACAGACGACAGGAGTAAGTTGAGTTGACACAGACAAAAGTTGAGTCATAGACAGTTAATAGATACATAGACATGGAAGACGACACATAGCATAGACAGACAGACATAGACAACGACAGTTAATAAGACACATAGACATGGAAGACGACACGTAGCATAGACAGATAGCATGTCACCTTATTTTTGGCACAATCGGAACCTCATATAAGTGCTGTTTTTGCTAAGCTTGTGAAATGGATCAATAAAGACATCCCATCAAGTGCAATGGTTCAGCGTGACGCGTCTTCAGTGTAAACTCACATGTCTTAGCCTGCTGCGGCGTTTGGATTAGTTTCTAAGTTTATATGCCGCAATACCTTCAATAAAGACCCGGAACAAGATGATCCACAATTTATATGTTATACTGTCATACAGAGAATACAATTATTTTCCCAACTTTAAAACTCCTAGGAGAAAGTGGGGGTTTAGGCATTACCATTGACCCAAACTTCAAATTAAATCAAATCGAGCCTTATATGTGACATACCCCCTCATATAAAATAGCCTACAAAAAGCTGAATATGTAGGCTACTCTTTTTATGTTTGTCTTTCTTCTTTCTTGTCGTGGCAGGTAAGGTGCAGGTGTAACTACATAGTGGTGAGCAATCAATTATGCACAATACCAGTGACCCTCCACCTTAGTTTTGATATAATCATGTCCCAGTGCCATCCATCTAATTGAATTATCACTTTAATACCTAGAGGCTATAGTCTCAGATTGATTAGTAGGGCAGGGCGTTACAATCCTTGAAGTTTTTGCACTACAATTGACTTGAGTGGGGTTGTTCTTGGAAATGACCGCTAGATGATGTAATTCGATCAATCAATCAATACATTTTATTTTTCACATTATCATCCTACGAGGTACAATTCCAGTGAAATGTTATCCCATCAGTCCCTTCAACTTGTGCATGATTTATCATAAAGCAGAATGTGTCAGATCGGCAGACAGACAAGCTGGCTAAACTGTTTAAAAATAGCGGGTTTGTTCAGGACACCCCCGTCTGTCGCTTTCACGTCACCTTTTCGGCTCGCCTCAGCTCGCTTGGAACCTCGACTGAGGAGGTACTAAAAAAAGTACCTGTTAGCAGGTACCAGGTACTTTTTTTCGTAATGGAAAACCAAAAAAGGCGAGTAGAGTCGAGGCGAGTCGAGCAGGTACCATGTAATGGAAAAACGAGTCACCGGTTGAATGGCACCGGCACTCCGGGGTCCAGACAAGTCCCGGCGAAAAGACACCTCAGCTCCCCACATCACTAAGGAAACCGACGTAGGCCACCCAGTTCTCCGTCGGACGCCTGCGCACTGGCCAGCAGGATGCCCAGCAGAGAAGTCTCAGTCTGTGTTCAATTCCTTCACGCTTGCCTCGGTGCCCTCTCTGATGTGGTTTATTTTTCTGTACCCGAATCATAACATTTGATGCCATAACTTTCTCAATTTGCCTGCCCTGGGACTTCTTATGGAATTTAGCTATTGAGCTAGACAGTCAATAACCTGTTAAATAAACAAATACATACATTTTGATCAGAATATATTTTTGTTCTTTCAGAGTTAATTTCTAGTATAAATTAAGTAGCTATAAAACCTGTGGATGCTATAAAAACATGCAGCCCTTGGCTCTTCACCTTAGTAATCACTTTCATATCATACCCACATGACGGCACCACAGTCTTGAATTGTCTGTTAATTCCGTGTACTCAAGCTGACATTAATAATTTTTATCACTTGATGGCAGTGGCGAGTCAAGAGAGTGCAGAGTGCTACACTTCTAAATCTCATCCCCAATAATTGTTGGGTGTGGTTGCAAATGACCGAATTGTGAGTAATTGTCCACACACACACACACACACACACACACACAATGTGAGCAATTCCTGCAAAGCACAAATCACTTCTTCCTTCCCTTCATGTGCTGTGTGACATTATATGACACTAGAGATTCTTTCGGTGACGCAGATAATTGCACAATTTTCTTTAGTGAACATACTTAACATACATACAACATACTTATCTCTGAACATATTTACTCTCTGAAAACATGTTAAAACCCCCCATGAGTGTCGCTAGTACAAGTGCAATAGTATAAAGTTCAACTATTGTTGAATTTCTATAGGGCAATACTAAAATCCTTACAGTAAGGTTTTTATGTCTTTATCTAGATGGTTTTGCCAATTCCAACCTCATAGAACCTGTGTAAGAGGTATTCAGATCCTTTACTTAAGTAAGAATATCACAAAATACAAATAAGTCCTGCATTCACAATCTTACTCAAGTAAAAGAACAAAAGTATTGATCACAATATGCTTCAAGTATCAACAGTAGAAGTACAGATTATGCAGAATGGCCCTTTTCAGAGTAATTATTAGATTGATGCATGATTAAGTAAAGTTTATTTCTAGAGCACATTTAAACACAGCTTAAGCTGACCAAAGTGCTGTTCAAAAAAAGCATTAAGGTGCTGTATAAAAGAACAGTAAAATGTAAAAAGAAAAATTAGAAAGAAAACCCAAAAAGCACATCCCAACGACAACAATAAGCAGCAATTTACAAAATACAGAGTGATAACAGATTGTGAAATTAGTGTGTTTAAAAAGGCCAGTAAGTAAAAATGTGTATTTAGCATCCATTTAACGTAGTTGAAGTATGAAGTAGCAAAAAATGGAAGTACTCAGGTACAAAGTTATACTTAATAACTGTGCACAATGAATTGTGGTGAGCATCCTTATGTGATTGATTCCTGGCACATATTTGATAGTGTCAGGAGTCAGGACATGTCAGGATAAGTTGATAAGTCACAGGGAGAGGAAATGTTGATTTCACCCTTAATTCACGGTCTTACATTTACTGAACTGTATCTGCTCCCAGGGACACAGAAAACATCCCATTTTTACTGTAACTATATGTGAGCAGCTGTGACTCAGAGTTGTAACTCGCTGTGGCATGAACACACATGATAAGCAGAGGCCAGTTGACCCAGTTTTTTTCATAGTGTGTAGCAATGTGCCAATCGTTGCATTTTTCTTCGTTGCTCTTTAATGTTATATCTTCAAGGAGTCAGCAAAATTATGATGTGGTTTGGTCCCATGCAGCAAGAAAGTCAAAACTCTATTCAGATGGTTTAGCAAACATGTAGCAAGTAGCATACCCAACACAGAGAAAGACTTATGGTGTAGAAAACACTCATAAAAGCCTTTAGTCTATATAAGGCTCAACTTTACAGTTACATTCCCCTGCACCATCTTTGGGCCAGGTAGCGTCGCTCTCCTTACTTTCTCTCCTACAAGGCACCTCTCTGTCTTTTATTTCCGGCAGGGAGTGTAATGTTCAATTGAGAAAAAGCTTCCTCACAAGATTTTTGAAATGATAAAACAAAAATTAGGTAAAAGAAGAAAGAAAAAAATCTAAGGCCCCGCAAAAGTCAATCCAGACACTGGGGTAAAAAATAGCCAGAGGGGCCATTTCACCTTTTTTGTACCTAAATGATCAGATTACATGTAATTTTGTGAAACTCTAAAAAGGAAATTAGATTCACATGGTGGCATGTGTAAACATATAAACCAGCATTTCATAGAAGCTGGTGTTTTCTTTTCTTTGTGCAAATAAGTGCTGACCAAACTTTCATTTCATTTGATTTCCTTTTCACAGCAATTTGTAATTTTTACGATTACAGGTAAAAATGTTCAAGGTATTCATGAGGAGTATGAAACAGATGCAGGTTATGATAATAGATAGCATATTTTAAAGGGTCAGTGAGTCAGGCTTTGCTTCCAAGCAAGTGATAGGATTATTACTCAGTTCCTTGGAAAATTGCTGATATTTCTTCCTCTTTAAAAACCCCTTTTGAGGCATGCTTTCTGTTTTGAAACAAAACTCCACTCCCACTTGAAACTGGGGCAGTATTTGTGTCCACAGACCAATTTATTTCAAAGGAACAAAAGGTGGAAATTAATAAGGTCATACATATTGTTGCATTTTCTCCTGGTCACTGGCAAAGATCATTAAAGATCAGAGATTATTTAATGCTTTTCTCTGACGCTACAACATGTTATTCCTTATGATCATTATCTGAAGCCATTATACAAACCTTTAACTTCATCCCTGCATAAAGAGATACTGAATGACTCAGAACGGGTTGCAGCACACCTGTCATGAAACTGAACACCAGGCAGACATAGATGAGTAATTATAGAGCACGTATTTTCCCTTTGTCGAAATGCAAAGGATGACGCTCACAGTTTGATTACGGTCGTGACAAACGTGTCAGAGTCTTGCCAAACACAACACTGAGTTAGTACCTGCAAAGAGAAAAAAGCATTAACATGGTCTAATTTAAGCTTGAGGAAGTATAATAATACAGTGGCAAGAAAAAGTATGTGAACCTTTTGGAATTTCATGGTTTTCTGAATAAGTATAGTGATCTGATCATCTAAGTCAAGGATATTGACAAACATAATGTGTGTAAAATAATAACACAACATTTTTTTGATCTTTCATGTCTTTATTGAGAACAACCAAAAAAACTCATAGTGCTTGTGGAAAAAGTATGTGAACCCTTGAGTTAATGACCTCAAAAAAGCTAAATGGAGTCAGGTTTTAGCACACCTGGAGTCTCGTTAAGATAATGAGTTTGGAGGTGCGGACTACAGCTACTTTGACTGATAAAAACCCCTCAAACTTCTGGAGTTTGCGATGCACAAGAAGAACACGCTTATGTGAGCCATGCCTCGCCAAAAAGAGCTTTCAGAGGATCTACGATCAAGAATTGTTGATTTACATAAACTTGGCAAGGGTTACAAAGTTATCTCAAAGACTTTAGAAATTCACCAGTCTACAGTTAGGAAAGCAATCTACAAATGGAGACACTTTGGGACTGTTGCTACTCTACCCAGAAGTGGGCGCCCAGTCAAAATGACCCCAAGAGCACAACGAAGACTCATCAATGAGGTCAACACACAATCCCGAATGACAGCCAAAGATTTGAAGGCATCATTGGAACTGGCTAACATCTCTGTTCATGAGTCTACAATACGTAAAACATTGAACAAGCAGGGCATCTACGGCAGGACACCACGAAGGAAACCACTGCTTACTAAAAAGAACATTGCTGCACGCCTAAAGTTTGCAAAAGAGGACATTGACACTCCACAGTGGTATTGGCAAAATGTTTTGTGGACTGATGAAACTAAGATTGTACTATTTGGAAATACCACAGCACAACATCTGGCGTAGAAATGGCACGGCATATCATCATGAAAACATCATCCCAACCGTAAAGTATGGTGGAGGAAACATCATGATTTGGGTCTGCTTTGCTGCATCAGGGCCTGGCCAGCTTGGAATCATTGAGGGGAAGATGAATTCCCATATATCAGACAATTCTTCAGGGTAATGTGAGAATGTCTGTATGTCAGCTGAAACTGTGTAGAAGGTGGGTGATGCAACAGGACAACAACCCAAAACACCGGAGCAAGTCCACAACAGAATGGCTTCAGAAAAACAAAATCCGCCTTCTGGAGTGGCCAAGTCAGAGCCCAGACCTCAACCCAATAGAGATGCAATGGATTGACTTGAAGAGGGCCATACACATGAGACGTCCAAAGACTATGACAGAGCTAAAGCAGGTCTGCCAGGAAGAATGGGCTAAGATTCCTCCTCAACGATGTGCAGGTCTGATCCACAGCTACAGGAAGCACCTGGTTATGATATTGAGGTTATTGCTGCCAGGGGGTTCAATCAGTTATTAATTCTAAGGGTTCACTTACTTTTTCCACTGCCATTTTGAATGTTGAATGAGTGTGTTCAATAAAGACATGAAAGGTCAGAATTTGTTTGTTATTATTTTAGACACATTATGTTTGTCAATACCCTTGACTTAGATGAAGATCAGATCACATTTTATGACAAATTTATTCAAAAAACAATGAAATTCCAAAAGGTTCACATGCTTTTTCTTGCCACTGTAATAATAATAATTAAAGCTGCAAGCAGCGCTGGACGGGCCCTCGCACCTCCTTGCACGTCGGGGTTACTGGCGGATGCCGCTCCTTGCGACCTTGCATTTGCACTCAGACACTGCAAATTGTCACCAATGAAAAGGGAACTCCCTGCTGAGTTCAATGATACCTCACACAAGACTCTACATCATACAGTTCATTAGCTGTGAAAAGGGGCATGGCCAAAGCATAGGGGTCGGGGCAAACCTTTAACAATAAAAAAGGAAGTCTCTGCTGAGTTCATTGATACCTCACATAACACTCTACCTTAAATGGGTCACCAGTTATGAAAGGGGCGTGGCTACAGTATAGGGGGCGGGTCAAACCATCACCAATCAAAAATAAACTCTCTGCTGAGTTCAATGACACCGCACACAAGGGTCTACCTTAAACGGTTCAAATTTTATGAAAGGGGGCGTGGCCCGAGTAAGTGGGCATGGTTACAGTATAGGGGGCGGCTCAGTATCACATGTAGACCACACATTATATTATATATATATATATACACACACATTATATTTCATGTAAATCGGATGATGTTTGTCATATAAGGCGGATTTCCTGTTGCCAGCGGAGGGCGCTATGACCAAAAGTCAATTTTGGCCTGTAGGTGTCCTCAAGCCTGGACCCTTGTCAAACGTGAGAAATTTCAGGCAGATATGACAATGTACACTAAAGTTACAACAACTTCTTCATTCATCGATAAATGCTTAAAATGGCCGCCACGCCACGCTCACACCGTTTAAAGAAAAGTTTTTCTTTTAATAACTTTTCATCTTTAAGGTGTTGAGATGGTACAGACCAAATTTGAAGTCCATCGGATGAAATCTCTAGGAGTTTGTTAAAATATAGAACCTTGACTTTTAGGCCTACTTCCTGTTGCCACTAGGAGGCGCTATGACTTTGAACCAATATCGGCCTGTAGAAGTTGTCAGGGTTGGACTCTTATGAATCCTGAAAAGTTTCGAGCCAATTAGACAATCTACACTCAAGTTACACCCACTTCCTGTTTCGATGGCGAAATGCACAAAATGGCCGCTCCGCCATGGCTATGACGAAAAGTTTTTCTTTTAATAACTATTCATCTTTAAGGTCTTAAGATGGTATAGACCAAATTTGAAGTTGATCGGATGAAATCTCTAGGAGAAGTTCATTAAAGTACGACGTGGAAATGGCCAAAATCGCACTAATTTCGAACATTCAATTCAAAATGGCGGACTTCCTGTTGGGTTTATGGTATGGCTCCAATGAGCTTTTTTGTACGTCTTGACATGCTACATATGTGTACCAAGTTCCGTTAGTCTACATTAAACGTACTGCAGGGGCTACATTTTTTTTAACTTTGTAGGGGGCGCTAGAGAGCCATTTTTGTGCACCTATTCCCGAAAACCCTTAAAATACGTACATTTTCACCAGGATTGCTGAGACCGCCAATTTTGGTGAGTTTTTGAGTATGTTCAGCCCCATCAAAAAGGCAATTAATTTGCATAATTTTTGAATATGAATAATTCCTTCAGTTTCAATAGGGCCCGTCGGCGCTCGGGCCCTAATAATAATAATAATAATAAATCATATCCCTTGCTCGATTTAGAAAGTAGTAATTGAATTGAGATCTTTTGGAATTGACATCAGCTGTCAGTGGACGTCAGCACATGCATTAAAGTTCAATTAAATTAAATTTTATTGATAGTGTCAAATCATCAATCAACAGAAGGAAGAAGAAAAAAGAAGGTTGGTATAGACCACACTATAATTTACAGAAACCCAATAATTAGGCCTAGGGCATGCATTTGGTGCAACAAGCAGCACGTAAACGTTCCTCTTCCAGAAACCTCAAACAGAATCTGACTCTGGATGAGAGAATATGCATCTTGCACACTACTTTGCACTATTACTTTTTGCACTCCACATCCCACTCCATGTGTACTTGTCTTGATATATCTTATTTGTATTTTTGTATATTATGTTCCTATATGTACTGTATATTGTCTCTATTGTACAGTATGTTTCTATATTACTATTTGTCTATGTATAGAGAGTTAACACCTACCAAAGTCAAATTCCTTGTGTATGTAAGTATACTTGGCCAATAAATCTGATTCTGATTGTGATGAGAGGCCATCTGCCTCGACCGGTTGGAGAAGTTACATGACGGAGTTCCTTTGAAAACTGCCACGTCTTTGAACAAGTATGAACTGATAACTTAAGTCTGAAATGGCAGGTAGGTGGTGAGTGACGAAGGATGGCGTTATTTAGTATTTCACAGCTGTCTCTTTACCAGGGTTCAGATTTCCTTCTTTCTTTAGAAAGGTTTTATCTGTCCTTGAAGCGTTACTTCCATCTTGGAAAAACAACTTCCTCCGAACAGTTTTATCAGATCCAGATTCCGAAAGTAAAATCGAATCGGGACGCCCTCATGCAAAACATACTATTGACATGTTTGCATGATCACAACCTTTTATGGCTTAAAAATGTTTTTCCATGTGATTAGAGAAATTATCTGATTAAAAGGAAAATGTTCAGTATTTTGTAGACTGATGTAGACTTATTCTTTTCACAAAACAAGTTTTAGGAGTGGTTTTCCTGGTGGGGGAATAAAACAAAAGCATGAAGACATTCTCTTAATAAAACAGTAATTTATTTTTGACTGAAAACTAAAATTGTCTGAACAGCACATTACAAGGGCATTGTTAAGATATTTTCTCCCAGGCTCAGTGATTACTTTCATACTGTACACTTGGCATGTACACATCTCCTTCAAATGAAAGAACAGAAAGAAATGAGAAAAGAAATAAGCCTGTTTGCAAAGAAAAATAAAACAAGGAAATCAAAGAGTCTATCCTGTAGACAGATGACTGATTGTACAGTTACCAAGCATTTTGGTTTGGGGTCTAAGCCACAGAGAAAGAAACCAAATCGCCTGACAACAGCAGACGATGGCACAGGAGGCACAAAAGACGTGACCGTACAGGACATCCCATAATATGCTCACACACACAATCGACTGGGATCCAGCTTTAAAGTGTGAAATGTTTTATAGTTTCCATTGGTTTTTGCAGATATTTATTTTTCTTTGTAAGCAAAGTGTTGGTACACTACAATCAAAATCGAAATGCTGCTTTCATTAAATACATTAAAATCCGCAATGTAACAAAATCTTTTGTTATGAAATTCAACAGCATTTACATGGGAAAAAAATACATGGGGCTCCTTTTCTGACTGTTTTGTGCTCGAGGCCCTTCCCTCCATCTGACACAACACCTTGTCATTCTATTTTCTTTCATATTCTTATCTCAACTACTTACTCCGCCCTCTCTGCCCATTGTTCTCTCTTTCATAAATCCTCTTTCATAAATCCTTTCACAGACTGACAACTTAACAAAAAGTGGTGGATAAAAACATGAGGTAAGAAAGTGGTTTGATTATAGATCATGCAGAACATGCAAAACAGCGCAAAAAAATATAGGGAAAGTGAGAGTAGGAAAAAATATGTGTGCATTTAAAAATGGGGGGAGGGGAAGACTTACACAGCTTTGCATCTTTGGTTATAAAGTAGGTCAAACAATTTTCACAGCTTTTTACCCCCCTGACCAAACCCCCAAATTAATTTCATCTTTTTTGTTTTGACAAAGAAAGTAAATTAATAGTTTTCTTTATCCAAACATCCCATCACATCTTAACAACAGGTGTTCCCCTGTACAAACCCTCCATGCTCTTAATACTTTACACTTTACAAAATATACATTCAACCTGGATTTCACCTAATGTAAGCTCGGCTTTAGTGTTAGCACTATTTCATGAAATACATTTTCTATTATGGAACTTATTGCCTACTTGTTGCAAGAGAGACTACCAAATGTAATACCTGACAGATTCTAAAATACCAAAAGACCAAAGAGAAAGGTTTTGTTTTTGTTTTTTTGTTTTTAAGTATCTCCATGACATTGTTCATTTACATTATGAAAATAGCAGCCCTGAAATAAATAAATGAAAATACTAAAACTGAACTAATGAAAAAAAGTATTATGATTCATGTCAAAGTACGGTGGCTCTGAGAAAACAACACAAGCTTTTGTTGCAGCATATAACAACCCGAGGCTCTCGACTCGCTCCACTCAAGCCGAGGCACCCGCCGGCTTCCTCCTCCACTCAGGGACGACGAATCCTTTCCCCTCACTTCTCCCTCGGCTCTCTGGCCTCTTCCAGCCCTGGAGTGATGTGGGGTTGGGGGGATACTGGGAGGACAGTCCCTGCTGGATATCACAGGACCCTCATCACGTCACAGGCCCCTCACAGGGTTGCACCGCCCTCTTCAACCACTTGTTGCCCCAACAAATCAATCTCACTGTGCCCTTTGACCCCCATCCTCCTGCACAAGAACAGCATACAGTTTTATGGTGTGCACCGGCTCCCCCTGCCCCTCCTTTTTCAGCTTTCTTGCAGCCACGGGACAGAATAAGACTTTTTGAGGGGTGGTAATGTCTTAATAATGCAAAGCCTGGTGGCGGCAACGTGCACACATTGAAGCATGGCTCTTGGTGGCAAACACAGATGTCGCTGTTGCTGAGGTTTCCTCAAATGGAGCATATTGAACGCAGAGCAGGGCCGTTTGCTTTATGAAGGGGACAGTAGCAGTTGTTTCTGCCCATGGGAGGTTTGTGTTTGAGCATGTGTACTGAGGGAACGGGGATCACGCGGAGGTGATGTTAGGCTGTTGAGGGACACTCTGACTCCCCTCGTGGTGAGCCAAGGGGGGGGTGTTGTTGTTGTTGTTGTTGTTTGTGACGAGCGGGTATTGCTGTTGCAGCGTCGGCGACGTGCTGCTGCCCTGGTTGAGCTGACTGGACAGCTGGCCGAGCTGATCCGTGTTGGCCAGGGACTTCAGCACAGCATTCTCGCGCTCTAACACCGAGTTCCTCTCGTACAGCTCCTTGATCTGCTCCTTCAACACCTCCACCTCCTCACGGACAGCATACATCAGGTGGCTCTTCACCAAGTCCTGAAAGAAAGAGAGAAAAGGGAAACTAAAATAAGCACACAAATTAAGCAGATTCCATCCTCAAACAAGGAACACATAACCTCTCCAAATTTAAAGAAGTGTGATCTTTTTTTGGTATCAATATCACAAAAAATGAACGATCCTCATCCCTACTGAATACAGGTTATTACATGAAATGCCCCCTATTAAAAGGGAGTTTTAAGTTAATTGTCTCAGCAGAGATAGTGGGTAACCAGACCACATTTGTTTTAACTTCAACATCCGTGAAAAACTCACCATTGCTTGCTCAATCTTGTTATCGATGGCGACAACACTGGCGCCGGATGCACTGTGGAGACAAAGAGAGAGAGAGTTAGCATGAGATATCCATCTCATGTCTGCCACGCGTTTTAGATGAGATCAGCTCATTTCACATTCACCAACAGCACAACTGTGGTCCAAAGTTGACCTCAAGAGGACTTCACTGGTACTTCGGAAGTAAACAAAACATTCTCTGATGTGTAGATTAACAGTCAACTCTGTTACCAGAGAACAAGATGAACTGATTTGAGATTTAACCAAAACTGAGACCATAAATGAAAAGAAAAAAAAATAATAAATATATATATATATATAAATAACTTTACTATTTTCAGTGTACTTGATATAAAGTGTCACAGATGAACATTTAAAAATCTACAAAGAGCCACGGTTTTATAACTTTAGAGAGGTACTATGTGACATGTGGCTACACAAATAAACTTGACCAAGTGTAAAACCGAGTGTTCAACTCTAAATAAAATACAGTGTAGACTGCCATGTATGAATCAGTCTGATCGGAAAGAAAAAATAAGACCACTTGTCAAAAGGTGATTTTTAAACATTTAAACCAAGTAAAATGCACAAAGAACCGCTGTTCATCAACACGATTCATTACAATATCTTCCGTGCAGAAACAGCAGCTGGAGCCCCGATAACAATGCCCACGGATATTGTTTAAATACCGACATTTTTAGCGAGTCGCAGTGGTATTTTATCTATGCATGCCAGCAGTGAAAACAGATTAGAGACAGCAGTGGGTCTCCTCTCCTGCAGGACTTGTATTCCGGGTGTGGCTAATGTCACCGTCAGCGATCCCCTAAAAATTTAATTCAAATCTCATTGTTCGCCATTCTCCGTAAAAACACGCAGTTTATCGTGTTCTGGCGAAATGTGAAGCGACCACACCACATTTTCTTAAAACGTTTCCAAATCACTTCTTAGCAGCCCAACATGTTGTTCCCCTCCCCTCCCCCCTCTTAAGGAAAGAAACAAAGAAAAAAAGAAAAAAAAACGTGCTACACATAAGACGATCAACTTACTAAGCCAAGCCAAAGATCCTTAAACAACAAAAACGAGGCCAGGTTTAACTGTTTACCTCACGAAAAAGAAAATAAATCTTTATCCTTCTCAACAGATAACGCTCTCCCTTGCACAATCACCGCCCTGCTCGGATGTGGATGCAAACCCCAACATGCCGCTAGACGGTGCTCTGGCCATGAAGCTGGGACCGGCGGGGACCTGAGAGGGAACATGACGTGCCCAAAGCATCGTGTGGTTGGAACTCATTTGTGATAAGTTTAGTGAGAAACACTTTTTTAATATATATATATATATATATATATATATATATATATATATATATATATATATTATATATATATATATATATATATATATATATATACATACACACACACACACACACATACATGCATACACACACAGTTAAACTAGTCAGATATGGAGGGAAAAATCTTAAATCCACAAACGTTTATATTAAAATATATTCACGTTTGTTTGAGTCTTTTGAAACAAATATTATATAACAAATGTGATGGAGCTTGAACGTGGAAAAATACAGGGGGGGGGGTCCCCTCAAAGCATCAACTTCAGTAATCACATATTAATTTAAAATATTATAAAATAAAAAGGTGAGCATTGTGCATGACCACACAGTGACCAACAACAACCCACAGAGCTTCAGTAGAGTCTCCAGTAAGCTATGTTCGTACTGCGTGACGGAGCGCACGTAATCCATAGCGTTGGGGGTAGCCCGGTGATACAGCACACAGATGCCACACTAGAGGAAAATGGGTTGGGTGTGCCACAACCCCGAGTGGCCTGCATACCAAACAGCTGATGGCAAAATACTCCGAGAGGAAACGGCCATGGTGCAGATTGGATTGGATTTCAACAATGTGGCATTAAACACTCAGCTGCACGCGAATGAAAGTTAAATAACTGCCATAAAGTGTTTTTATATTTAACTGCAAGTATAATAATGCACATAAACTTAAACAATGTGGACCCTAAATGATCCACAAGCAAAACATAAAACCAAATGCGCAGACCATAAGGACTTTACACCCAAATATTGTGACAACCACACACAGGACATGTGAAAGTTAACTCATCCGAAAGCCAAACACATGACAGAGACCGTAAGCTGTGTAAAAGTCCATTACCTGACGCATCTTGCCCTGTATGACATCAAACGACCTGAATATGTCGGTGAAGTTCCCGGCGAGCAGGGCAGACTGTAGATCCTTTTGCACCGCATGTTTTCCGTTTCTCCAAAGTGTTTCAGCAGTACAACTCCGCTGAGTGTTAACACACGAGTGTCTGTCTGTTGTTTGCATGGCGCGGAGCTTGTTTTAAAACCCGCTCGGTCACATGGCGAAGAAACAAAGGGGGCGGGGTTCAGCCTCTCACTCCTCTCTCCTCCCTCCACTAATTTACTTCTAACAAGACTCGTACAAATGACATTATTCACTGCTACTGTCTGCCAAAAAGTAGACACTGCGACCCCAGAGGCACAGGACGCCTTATTGAAAACTAAACGTTAATTAAAAAGGACAGAGTGTTTTGCATGTACTGGCAAAGAAGTCGGTCTGTCCCTGTTTCTTTATGTTACAGTAAACAAATCAAGTTTAAGTTAATGCACAACAATTACACAGAAGCAGTCGTTGGCAATGAAAATCTTAAATCACATGCTCCCTCCAACAATGCTAATCAAATATAAAAAAAAAAGCACAAGTAAAAAAAAATCTAAACATGAAATAGTGCAAGTTAAAATAAAAAAATATATAAATTACTATAATATAAAAAAAACCTGTAATTGAATAAACTGAATGTAAACAGGAATGTAGTTAATGTATGCATAATGATGAGTATAAATATATACAGCAGTGTAAACAGTTGTAAAAACGGTATGTAAAAGTATATAAAACGTAAAGTGTCAATGAAGTGGGAACTCTTGAGTTGGCAGCATTTTTTGCAACCAAATTAGCCATTTAGTTCTTTCAAAATGTATCTCCACAACCGTTTTCATCCACCAGAGGAGTTTTTCCAATCATGTTTCTCCATGTGTTGACTGTGCAGTGCCCTTTCAATATAATTATTCCATATCAAGAGTGGTTAGGAAAAGATAAATTGTCAAATATGTGCACAAGAAATGTAAATGAAGCGTGAAAAGCTTGAAGAATGAAACACATAAGGCAGATAAAGACTTCAGACAAACATGTCAGATCAGTGGAATTCTTGTTGAATCTAGCATCTAAAATGGGTTTGGCGGTGATGTATATAGCGTGACAGATCCACACTGATGTGATGATAGCAGGGTAAATGAGCTGCATTCCACAACGAACGACTCGCTCTGTTGTGTGGTCTATAAACAAAGCAAGAAGACAACCCTCCATTTGCACATCTGGGACGAGTGAGAAAAATGTCTACAAGCTTCGGCTGGATGTTTTTTGTTTGTTTTTTATCAATCACAGAGACAAGGGGCATACGGGCTGGATCAAACTGGCTTGTCAAATGACTGACAAGATCTAGTTTGAAGTAGGGCTGTGATAACCGCATCACAGCGGTGACGTGACACTCCCACGGTGATGACATCCTCACCACATTTTTTTCATTTTTTTTTTGGATTTCATTTACAGGAGTGTACAGGAGTGCATATGTCATACTACGTTGATACAGCAGTCTTCTTCAACAAGCAGCGAAGCGCAGTGACGCTCCTGATTGGCCGATTCTCAAGCAGCCAGTTTACCTGCCTGAGGAGGTCGTCCTTTGTCACACTGTTTCTTCACCACGGTAAGAAAAAAATCCATACAGTCACAGCCCTAGCCTGAAGGAGTTACAAGAAATGTTAGGGAGACGAAAAACTAATTTGTTGCCATTTGGTGTCCAAGGAAAACAAAGCAAACTGTACATTTTATTCAAGGAGGAAGACATGTGGCGGTTTATACAAGGACCCCTTGCTGCGTTAACCTCAACATGGGCCTTCCCTGCAGACTGCAGCAGTGCACACATGCACTCGTCCCCCCTCTAACAAATTGTCCAGGACCACAAGGAAGCACATTCCAACTCTGGACGCCTCCTGCCCCGGGGGCCAGCGCCTCTAAACCGAGACATCTGTGTCAGAGCCACCATCACGCTGTGACACAGTCAAGTTCTTTACTGAGGACTAGTTATCAAAACAGTCCACCTTTTGGTTTGATACAGACTAAAGTGACCTCTTCCATCATCAGCATGTCTCCTGTTTAACACCAAGCTCCTATACCTGCTCACACACTGCAATCTAATCTGGAGAAAGGTGTAATCTGAATGCCTTAAATGTAAATATTACTGAATCAGACTTTTGAATATTACTGAATTTGACTTTATGTGGGTCTATATCACAGGAGACGTGCAGGAGCAAAGTGTGGTCTCCTCCTTCCCTTTAGGTGTATCACATGATGTCTTATGGTTCTTCATTAGGTCACAGATGCACCGGCACACGTCCCAGTTGCAAAGCATACCAACACTCACCATAGGGGGAGGCAGCTGAATAAATTAGACCTCAGCCTTTCAGTCATAACCCCTTCTTGGTAAGTGTACTTCAAAACAATAGCAGGAGGGTGGGGGCTGTAACAACAGAGGCTTTTAGGCTTCTTCTTATCAGCATTTAGGCATCTTATCAGAAATGATCTCTGTCCATATTAACACGTCTGACAACGCATATCAAATGACCATTCGCATACACTAGGCAAGCACATGCCGGTGTAAACAGGAAGGAGTTTGTCTAACGTTACTCTGCAGGTTGAAAATCGTGGATGTATTAGTAACAAAAAAACAAACAGAAAATACTTCTGACGAAAAGTAGGACCAGGGATTTATTTGCTTTGACCGACGACGAGGTGGAAGTTACTCAAAAGGTATGTAAGCCTACCTAACCAATAAGACTTTCAAAAGTTCTCCGTTTCTGCCCGTCCAGACTACAATGCAACCCCGGAGTTTTCAAACTTAAATAGGATCCAAATGTCTCCATTTTAGGGGCTCTGAACGCCAGAGTAGTGTGGAAACAAGGTGTAAACGTAGCAAACGATATACGTTTTAAAACAAAATTGTATTAGTGTGGCTGTAGCCTTAGATAAATGACATCATGGCCGCACTCAAAACCAGTTTTCCTCCACTGTAAAAAACAAAACACAAAACTTGATGGAATGTCAGTTTGAGGAGTTATTAAACCCTATTTAGTTGTGTGGTTTATTTCGAAGATATCGCCTCTTCTCCTACATTTCAACTTGCGACAAAAAAGTTAATATTTTTAAGCAAACAGACGGGTCCTTCAAGTGCTCAGGGAAAAAAAAGGAAACTTGAACAAATACATAACGTTTCCATGACAATTGGGCAATCTGAGGAAGATTGTGTGGATAAGATCAAAAGCCCCGGACTGCTCCTAAATTGACCTTGTGGTGAGACTGTTTAGTACAATTTTCACACTGACACACACACAAAAGTCTAATTTCTTACCACAAACATTTTTTTTTTTTTTTTTAAACGGGACACAAGATTCAGGTTTTGCAATGAAATCTTTCCTTGTTAAGTTCCGAGAGGTGATGTGTGAAACTAGTAACCTAAATACCATTAACAAGCCGTCATGTTCCAAACAAATGACCTAAAACCTTAGTATTACAAGAGAGCAGTTACACAATACATAAGAAATACTCGGTATTTGGTGACGCACACTTAAATTGCCCATGAAGACTTAAATTTGCATATTGCACTAAAAGAGTCACACAAGAATCTTCAAACAATCAAGTCTCCGTCTGTCTGTCTTTCACACGTGGCTGGCTGAGGACCTAAGGAAGTACAGGGTTGAGTGCAAGCTCTTGAGATCTATTACTTGCACATGTGCGACCTGCAAATTTGACAACATTGTTTTTTAAATTTCATGTTGAAAAACGAGGAGGAAGCGAGTCTGCCAGAGTCGGCCAATGTGTGTGAGGGGGAGGGTCCGTGGGTAACTTCATCTACACTTGCGTGTCTCGCTTTCGTGGCGTCACACTTATCGTCCGTAAAAGTTAACCAATGGCAAAACATGCACATGCTGTTGCACGGCGCTGTTGTTACCATGTTTCCGTGAAAATCATGATGGTGCAGTCCATAAGCCATTTATCAGTGGTGATCCGCAGCCGAAGTTCATCCATTTAGTTTGCTAAAGACTGTACACTGACGAGGAAAATGCTGCGTAGTGATAGCCGATAAGGAGTTAGTCCTCCTCTCTTCCCCCCACTTTGTTTACGGTCTCAACCCCGTCTGCGAGCACTTCTGGTCGGCGGAGACAGGTTGGTAGGTCCTCGTCAGAGATCTACGTGAGATATTTATCGATAGTGTGTTATGTACACACTGTGTAATGTATTTGGGGGTGGACCCCTATTAAAAGTTCAGGTGGTAACTTTAATAAAAAATAAGTTTTTGTCATTTGCTGAAACAGTCAATATCCTGACAGTAGTACATGAGACAGATAATCTGTGACAAAATCACAGTGAAACAGTGTCAATAACTACTTGTGAACTCTGATCAAACTGACAAACTAGGCAGCACTGATCAAATATGAATCCAGATTCAGTTGCTGCATTGCCTATTTCTCGCCTCAAATGTTTGTAGAAACATATTTTAGTATACCGTTTAACTGTAAAATGAGAACGTTAGCTCCAGCCAGTCGGCTAGTGGGCGAGCTTGGTATTGGCTCCATTGTTTTCAACATGGCGGCGGGGTCACAAACTTTCTCACTTTTATTTTGAGGTAGTCAAAGAAAATACATTGTGTACGTCAGTGAGCTTGACCCTGACCGCTATCATTCATAAAAAATTACAAAACAAGACAATGATCATTTTCTGGCATTTCTTGACAGCGGATCAGTTTGAAATATTACTGAGAATGGAACAAGGAGCAGCCACAGTAAGTTGTTGTAACCAACTACTTTCACTTTTGCAGACTCATGCCGTGTGCAGCATAAAATCAGATCATGGTTGCTCACAGAATGATGAAAATGGAAAAAGGTCACATACTGCCTGACTTCTTTATTCAAACAACAGATGTTTGTTTTTCTGCCCCCAGTATTCTCAGATGTATATTATTAAACCACATTTGTGACAAACAGCGCTAAGTAAAATTGTAATTTGCATTGCTAGGTGTCTGAAACTAGGAACCTGAATGCCATCAACATGCTCGTCAGGATGCTAACAAATGACCTGACAAGGTAAACAATACATAAGGGATACTTTAAATGCAATTCCCCATACATACTTAAATTTGCATATTGCAATAAAAAAGTCACAAAACAAAGAATCTTGACTAGCCACTTATGTCCCTATTGCACTGGAAAGCTTTAAACAATGGTGAGAATTGCAGGATGCTGGACGTATGTTAATATGTGCCTCTGAACATGTTTCAGATGCTGTATTGTTGGGACCTGCTGTCTACATAAAGGGTGGTCCAGACTGACACAATGGAAACTAAACAAAATAAGACAGACCTCAAATACCCCTTGTCTGGAGATGGAGGTTTTATTTTTCCAGCACTAACTCAGAGTCATGAGAAGGTGTGTCTGCTGCCCCCAAGCTTCCTTGGAAACAGACCGAAGGAACTGTCCCATGCTGACCCTTGCCTGTTACATAACCCCCAGACTTGTGCACAAATATCTCGTTCTGCATCCCCACGTGACATATTTAAAACCCACCTTCCTGTCTTCCCTTAAGACATGGACACCTCTAGCAGACCACTTAGTGGATGAACCGGACGTTAGGGAGCATGAGAAGGAAACAAGGCCCTCAGGGGCTTAATTATAAAAAATAAAAAAAGATCTGAATTCATGAGACATCATTATTGTTAATTTAAATGGCTTATGGAAGACATTGTTATTTTAGCCTTTCTAGAGGCTAAAATAACGGATGTTTCGTTAATGGTTGCCGAGCCACCCTTACAGCTCCTGAATAAATGACAGAGACACAGTTTAATGTGGCCATCAAACTACATATGCAAACACAGTGGGGGATCCAGGGCAGGGGTCCCCAAGCCTTAAATAATCAGTGCCTAAAACCAGATCTTCAGCATGCACCATGTGCCTCCATATCACATTTCACTACTTTTTCCTTTGCCTCCCTGAGTGATTTAGGCCTGTGCCACTCGTTTGGCTCAGTGTGGATTAAGACCCACTGAAATGTGTTAAAAGTACAACCGTTACTTCTGAGGCTTTAATGGGGAAATCCTGGCACCTCACCGTTAATGAGCCTCTGTATTCAGCAGAGCATTTATCACGGGATCAAGGACTTAGCCTCATTTGGGCTTCCTCTCTGAAGTGCAGGGTTTGGGTCAGGCTAATGTCATTAGGCACTATGCTGCAAAAACACTGGGCCTGATGCATGTCTCAGTTGTTGTCTTGGGCTTCTGCCTGGCCTTCGCAAAGCTTGAGCAATCATGACTTTAAATTACACAGCAGAGATACAGCTTAAAGCTTCTTAGATCTTAAAGATTAGAAATGGGGTTTGGAGGGTCAACAGTTTGAAATTGAAATTGAGGTGGAGGTGAAATGCGAAACTTGCTCCCCTTCATTAACTATTCAGGTGCCTATTCGTGCAGTGATAGACAACGTGCTAGTCCAGAAGGGATGTTTAATGGAGAACAGTAGACGCCTATGGTTATATTAGGCATCTCCCAGGTGTGAATGACTTTAACTGACTGAGTGTGAAGTCAGACGATGCTGAAAAAAGGGGCATGTGTGCTCAGTAAATAAAGGTCAAATGCCTGCAGTTTCCAAAGATAAAGTTGACATGATGAAAATGTTGCCTTTATACACTGCCGTCTATGAGACAGTAGGTCTGTTGCATAAGCAGTAAAAATCTTTGCCATCCATCAATTCCTCCCTGTATCTAAAAAGAAGTTTCCTTAAAGGCCCTGGACACCCACACAGGTGTTTTCAGTTAACCTGGTAGATGAGGCCACTTCCCAGGACTGTGTGGGTGTGTGTAGACTGACTGGCTGACATCTTCCTGAGTCTCCTGTTAGCTTTGTTGCACCTGTTAGGGCAGGACAAATGACAGCCTTATCATTGTTATTGGTAGAAAAGATTTGTGACCTAATAAATTCCCATCTAAGCTCCGGCCCACTTCAACCTGAGCAGAGGTCTAATCAGCCAGAATAACTGAAATCACCTGTATGGGTGTTCAGAAGCTTTAAGTTTGAGATGAGAGCTCTGCACAATGTCAAGTCACGTCATGTCCATCAAGGTTCTGCAGTTATGTGATTTCGCTGGAGGGGGGGACCTTCTGTACAACCGCTGAGTAATCCGTTCAAAATTATGTACCTACCGTTGTGTGCTTTTAAGAAAGACACTGAAATTGAATTGGGCTAGGTTCTCTGAGGATATGTTTCACGGCCTGTTAGTAATTACAGTGCATTTCTGTGTGTTTTTAATTGATTTTAATTGAAATCTATGCAAAGAAAAAAGGCCTATTTATTTTAATAACAGATGTTGAATGAACCCGTGATATTTTCTAAAAGCAGCATCATTTTATTAAAGAATTTCACTGCTGCGTTTTTTTTCTCCTATCAGCACATCATGAGTGCAGCTCTCCCACGTTCAACTTTCCTCCGCCTTGTTTCAATAATGCAATGTTTGTTTCTGTGTCATAAACAGTGGCCGCATACCTGGTCTGGATCAAATAACTCTCCGTGGCTGAGCGTGGGGCCACTAATCAAGTTTGCTCAGTCGGAATATAAATCTGTCGTTTCTTTTTTGTCCTTAATCATAAAGTTGATCATTGTGGACTGAGGGCAGTAAAAGGGCTGCTGCGGCTTTCGTTGAGACCAATCACAGTCTCACAATGATTCCATTCAGCAGACCAACAAATTGCTTTCCTGGAATGTTTACAAATGCAGAGTGTAACTTATAATTAAGTTTGGCTAAAATAAATGAATATCTCGTTTGTCACGTTATTAACAAGAGGAGATTTGAGCAGAGCTGTTTGGGATCAAATAAAGGGCAATAAAAAAAAATTGAAATGACGATCAGAAATCATCAGCCTTTAAACCTGTACAAAAAAAACCCACTGCATTGGAAATTTAAGACTGGGAATGGGTAGAACAAATTTGTAGTTGTAGAAATATTTAAGAATGTTAAAATACAATTTGTGCAATCACAGTTTCTCAAAGCTCAAGGTGACGTCTGACCAACAGTCCAAAACCTAAAAGATATCCAGTTTACCATCATAAAAGACTTTAGGCCCTGTTTTTACAGCCAAAATCAATCACACTAAATGTACTTCTTTTTTTTTTTTAAATATACTTGTAGTTTCTGCTTTGAATCTGTACCCGGATGTTTACAAACTTGAATTTGTCATGCAGAGTCTTGTCACAGTACAAAGGGTGATAGGGTGATTGAAATTCTGAACATTATTAACAAGCTCTAAATCTCTTTGACCCGTATTTGAGCCCATAGTGCTGCAGCAGATGTGGCATTGTAAAGACTAGTGCAGTGCCCATTTGGAGTGTGTGTCTGTTCAGAAAGGGCCAATTGCTTGGTTCCCAGTATTTTTTCCCCACAACTTTATCTAACTATAAGCGCGGTTCAATCAGTGTAAAAACAGGAATCGTTTGTGGTATACATGTTGCAGCATGGACCGTTTTAGAGGTTGCACCTAGAGGTATCAGAGCAGCCATGTGTGTGAGCCCACTTGTATGCCAGAAAAACGGTAAATAAACTATCGCCCGTTGGGTGACTAAACTGATATTCCGGATTCTTCGTGAGTGTCCAGAATATAACATGGTGGCAGTGGTAGTGAACTTTGGTCATGTTATGAGAAAGTCACGTTAAGATAGTAGACTTCGCTAACCCCCACTCGGCTGCGGCTCATCAAGAGATCTGGCATGCCCCCTTTTTTTCATCTAGCCGCCACACTTCCAGGTAACGATGTGGCCCGGGTAGGGAAAGGAGAGAGCCCGGTTCAACCTGCTGGAGAAACCAGGCCGAGAGAAGAAGGGAGCTGGGATCAGCCTTAAACAGCGTGCAGCATGGACGGAGAAATGTACGCAACCGCCGGCAACAAAACGCGTTGGAGAGCCCAAGAGCCCTGGCGTTCATCTAACATGTGTCTGTATACGATTGTATTTGAATGTAGGGTAGACAGCAATCAGTTTTTGGCGGATGACCACTTTTTGGCATATGACGCCGGTAGCCGGTGAATCACAAATCAATGAGCCTTCTAGTTCTAGGAATGCAGCAACTCCCCACCACCGCTGCTGTACTGTGCATGTGTGGGGACACACGCACAGAGATATCCCGATTTATAGATAGATCAACAGGTAAGCATGGTTCGATGACAACAACATAGAAGAAACTTGCACCAAACAACACGGCTTGTTGTGCAAAAACTACAAGTGATGTGAGAGTACGCTGCCCAGCTGAGGTTTTACCTTTTTCACAAAGCAATAATTTCCAGGAATCCTCCTTAATGCCCTTAAACTGTTTATGTGCAATTAACTTCTAACAAGTCCAACCTTGCAGGAAGGCTAGCTCAGGACAAAGGTAGCTGGAATGAGGCGACTTTGTCAGGTATTCCTGCGGTTAGTTAAACAGTTTTGAATAAAGCTGAACTCTTAGTCACAGAGCCCATTGGCAAACATGAGCTGGATGGGAAATAGAAAGAATCGTTTATCCAACTGCAACGCCTCACACTTGCTCAACTGCTACTGTTGTTTTACATCAACATCCACATCTCGGGCGCCCAGATAGCTCAGTTGGTAGAGCGGGCGCCCATATATAGAGGTTTACTCCTCGACACAGCGGGCCCGGTTTCGAATCCGACCTGCGGCCCTTTGCTGCATGTCATTCCCCCCTCTCTCTCTCCCCCCTTTCATGTCTTCTTCTCAAAATAAAGGCTGAAAATGCCCAAAAAATAATCTTAAAAAAAAAAAAAAACTTCCACATCTCATACGGATTGGCTCACTTTGAAGAAGAATATAGTCATATGGACGTTGGTACATCACATGCTCACTGCAGTGCATTACAAACAGCTCTGAACTCGTGACAGTAAGGTCTCTTCTTTTCCACTTATTGTCTTCGTTTAGTTGCCAACAGCTGTAACAAATCATTTTATCCTTTAGCCTTTTATCATGCAGTGATCAATGTTAATTACATCAAATACTACATATGACAAATCTCTCTTTGATTACAACTGTGAAATAACAATTGATTAACAATTTAGATGAGAGACCAGTTTGGTCCCAGGAACAACCACGGGCTGAAAAGGTATTATAGGTTTATTACACTTGGAAAAATCTAGCTGAGTGAATCCTCTAGCTAGAACAACACATCCCACTGGCTTATTAAGTAAAACTCCAAAATGAAAATGACTCTAATTTTCCTGCCAATGCTCAATGGAATTCCAACGTCCTTGAATCCAAACTGGGAACTGTTGCCTTGGAGTTCTTTGATCATTATCATATAATTGTATGACTTGACAAGCCAACCACATGTTCTTAGACATAGAAATGCTGCCACCTTAACTTCAAAGTTTGTTTGCTGCTGTTTGTTGGTAGCAATTTAACTATCCATGGCAGGGAGTCAGGACCTCAAACAGCCTCGATGAGACAGCACATGGGAACAAAAAGCTGTTTTTTGCACTCAAACCACAAATGTATTTATTACCAACTCAAAACCAACTGGTATTCATTCCTATAGTACGGATGTGTCAACAGGTACTTGCATGTTTTAGAATAATTAAAAATCCATTGATAACCTTAGTTAGCCTAAGTGCTCAATTCTGATTTATTGCTCCGATCTAATTTTGTTTGGCTGTTCATATTATTTATTAAATGTGGCCCATTTCAGATGCCAGTGTGAACAGTTCAGGGTACTGAACTGACCCGCATGCGCAAAAGGACAATAACAAGGATGTCACATGCAGCGCGCTGTCGTACGGAAGTATACATGGAAGCCAATGAAGTCAGCATTTATGGTTTCATTTATAAGTTCATGTGCAGTGGAAGCCTGCAAATTTGTGAGCAGATGATAACGCGGACTAGGATGAGGAGAAAGAGAGCCACATTTTTAAGATGGCTTTTTGTGGAGCAATGGCGGTTGCTCCTGTATGGAGGTAGCATAACTGCATAAAACATATTTGTATGTGAGGGCGCCCAGATAGCTCAGTTGTGGCGCTTTTCCATTACATGGTACCTGCTCGACTCGCCTCGACTCTACTCGTCTTTTTTGGTTTTCTATTACGAAAAAAAGTACCTGGTACCTGCTAACAGGTACTTTTTTTAGTACCACCTCAGTCGAGGTTCCAAGCGAGCTGAGGCGATACAAAAAGGTGACGTGAAAGCGACAGAGGAGAGTGTCCTGAACAAACGCGCACAATTTCAATAGTTTAGCCAGCTGTGTTTTTTTTTTTGCTGTCTCCAGCTTCATTTGAAACAAAATGTGTCTTCTGGCTGTGGCAACAACAACACACCTTCGACGTTCTGTGTGTCGCGTTAGGTCACGGCAGTTTACTGCGGCGCCACTATGACAACCAGCCACGCTGAGGCGGTACTAAAATCTGCAACGGAAAACGGACACACAGTGCGTCGAGTCGAGGCGAGTAGAGTTGAGGCTAGTCGAGCAGGTACCATGTATTGGAAAAACGCCATTAGTAGAGCGGGCGCCCACGTATAGAGGTTTACTCCTCGACACAGCGGGCCCGGGTTCGACTCCGACCTGTGGCCCTTTGCTGCATGTCATTACCCCCTCTCTCTCCCCTTTCACATCAGTCAGTCAGTCAGTCAGTCAGTCAATCTTTTTACCCCATTTTTTTTGTCCAATTCAAACTTTTTACGACCAACAAGTAGTAAAGTGATTCCTTTTTCATAGTTGGCATGATCTCCGAAATCCGTGCAGCTATTAAATCAAATATAATTTTGTAGCAGCGTTTTCTCCGTATTGTTATCTTTGCAAAGAAGTGAATGTCACTCCCTGTCTGTATAACATCCTTAATTATTGAGGAATGTTGAGTCATATTCCCTGAGGCTGCAACTAACAATTTATTTCATTACTGATTAATCTGACAATATATTTCTCAGTTATTTGTTAAGTCTATAAAAACTGTGAAAATGCCCACCATAATTTCCTAAAGCTATCTTTAAATGGCACGTTTGTCAAACCAGTCCAAAAATCAATTTAATTCAATTTACAGTAATATAAAACAAAGAAAAGCAGCAAATTCTAACATCAGAGAACCTGGAAGCAGCAAAGCTTTTGCATATAAGCTTGAAAAATGACTACAATTGTTGCAGGTTATCTATAAATGTACTAATTGTTTCTCCACTAATAGTTTTCCACTTCCCCGTGTCAATGAATCCAATCCAAATCCGAGAATACAAAACAGACTTCAGATAATGTGACATAATACAACACAACCTCTGTCATGTTATCTCACTGTGATATGCTATTTGTAGGGATGTAACGATCTGATTTGATTTTAAGTTCACGATACGATTTTCTCACGATTTCTTTTAACAGAATGAAATTACTGAAAAATATTCCTTTATTTATATAAACCGTGCAAAACAGCAGATGTGTCCTCTAATCAAAAGTACAACTGAAATAGTATTTTATCTTAAATAAATAAAAAATGAAAGATTAAAGAAAGGCTTGTTTTTTGCTAAGACCATCTGGTTAAATGTAAATGACTTATTTAAAATGTAGTAACAATAACTTTTTTCACCAGTCGTTTGCTGTTAAAACGACAAAAAGAAGAAACACTAGATGGCTGAAAGGGTATTTTACAAAAACATTGAACGCAACACAAGCTTACGGAGCCAGACCCAAACACAACACAAGTCCCGTCACTGTTGTTTATCCACAACAGCGACGTGTGTCCATGCTGTCTGAAAGTGCAGCTAGTAGTCTCCTCTGTGTCTTTAGCCGCAGACTTTAAGCCAGCTAGGGTAGGCTAACGTTACCTGCTGTATGTTAACTAGTGTCACGCCCTAGGATGTTTAAAAATTGCATCGCGGTCAACCGGTTGTAATCTTTACACATTTAAATCAATATTTAAGTGATTCACTATGCACCATTACATCCCTAGCTATTTGCAGTGCTGAAACCCCCTGGCACTGTGCCGAACACGTCATAGGGGCAAGAGAAACTCGAGCACCGGATCCTCGAACTGGCAGAACGTAGGCGCTCCAAGTGTCATAGCAAGTGTCACAAAGCCCAGGCGCTTCCTACAGTGCCATGCTTTCACCATGCATTACACACTCGCAGCTGCGGAAATGTCCAGCTTGACATGTCATTTCATTCAGTAGTTGGTCTCAAAAGTAGAGATAACGATGCATTTGTTTTTGAATATAACAATGAAGCTGCTGCTGATCTGCTGAGAGCAGAATGTTTTTGCAACTACCTACAATCTTCATGTGGTGATTCTTCAGTATGTTTAGTTTTTTCCTCAAGCACTTTATGCTTGTTGTTACAGCAGAAATGTGTACGACACAGGATTTAAAATATAATGAGACACTTATTCTTTGTTTTGTCTCTCTGTTTGGTGTTTACTTGCTTGCTATTTAAATTATTCTTACTTACTAAATCTCCCCAAGTCCAAAGAAATTATTTCAACTTAATGTTTTTTTAACCAAGGCTTATCCACCACAAGGTGAAATCCTCATCTTAAAAACTATAATTTTACTTTTTTAATTGTTTTTCATCAAATAAAAAATGTTTATTTTGAGTCTAAAGACTTAATGCAGCTGTGATCAGGTGGGAACTACAATAACATCTGACTTTAACTTACAAACAGTGCAAGTGGAACTGAGAATGTCAATTAAAAACAAATTAGGACTCCTGTGGAAATTGATGACAGAGTAACTGGCGTGTTTTCAGAAAAATGACGCTACAAGACTCAAACAGCTAAACAATGAGTCAAAATGGACATTTTCTTGCAAGGTGCGCAGGGTTGCAGGATCTGGTTTAGTCAGCCAGTCCAGGCCACACACACCCACACACACACAAACAAACAGACACACACACACACACACGTAAACACACCCGAGCTCATACCTATCGTTGACAGGCTTTGACCCTCGTAACCTGCTAGGCCGGAAAGCCTGGTAGAAAGCAGTGGACGGGTTCCTGCGTTTAAATGGGGGAGGAAACAGAGACAAGAGAAACATGAGTAAAGGAAAGGAAAGGAAACATGTATGCCGGGAGAGAGAGACATGAGGGAAAGAAACTGTGCTTTGAGAGGGAAAGAGATTGTGAATGAGCGTAGAGGAAGATCCTGGACCACACTGAGAGGTCAGAGGAAATGATGATACGATCCAGATTGCCCAGCTCTTTGCAGGAATGACACGATCACCATGAAGACCAAGCGCACTATGGCCATATTTACTATGTCTAAAACCATTGCATCTCTGACTAGTTGCATTACAGCCAATCACTTTCATGTCCATCCTGTATCAATTTCTTACCATTTAAAACCCCTACCAACATCTGGTTTAATTAACAGATCTGCTGTAAGATGTGGCAATAACATCTGTACAATTCATCCATAGAGGATTATTTCTAGCTGACTCTAGTATAGACTCAAGTATATTAAAATAATAATAATAATAATAATAATAATAATAATAATAATAATAATAATAATAATAATAATAATAATAAATGTATTATTGTTGAAATAATGCAAAATGTTTGTTTGGTGCTATAAAAATCTGGGTGCATCTGTAAAACCCAGAAAAAGAATAATGGCAATCAGCCAGGTGTTTTGGGCAATTAATTCCCTAAACTAGAAACCAAAATGCAAAGATAGACTTACAATTGGACAAAGTGTTCTCATTATCAGTTTCAATCACTTGTAACCCCTAGGGCTTAAACAATTCCTCAAGTGACTCAAATAATTTGATTACTACAAATCCTCAATGCAAAATTCTTTGCTTGGAAGCTTTGTTTAATAAATGTAACTAACGTTGTACCGCTCCCAGTGTTTCCACACGGGTGATTATTACTAGCGCACAACAGGCCGCTGTAGGCACAAGACTGATGGCGCGGATTAAAAACGAAGGAAGAGAGCAAAAATAGTGAGGGGCTAGGAGAAGGAACAGGCAAGAGAAAACAACGTTTGAGATCATTTTAAGCTGCAAAAAAACCCCCAAAACTCTGTACAGTGTGTCTATTGTAAAACGTAGCGTACCACAATAGCAGGGCGTCAATGCTACATCATCTCATGAGAAAACATCCGGTCTACTCATCCATTCCACGGAACGATCCCAACACAAGGTAACTTTAACGTCTGCTGCTCTCGTCCACCAGGCTGTTTTACACAACTACAGCATGCTACTCTGCAAATAGCGATGTTTTACAAACAAGCTAAAAGGAAAGCTGTCAGTTTGTAGTCTAACTGTTGGAGCAGTATATATGCACGTGAATGACGTCATCGGACCATGCCGGTGATGTCTGTTCTTTCTCCTCACTCGGTTTTAGTCTTCTGAAAATGTGTCCCCCAGAACACTAGCTATAGTTGAATAGCCCTTTTGTAGTCACATTTTCCTGGGTTTAGTGAACAGCTCTTTTGCATATCCAGCGTAATGAGCCAGAGGCATGAAGGGGAAGGGAGCGAAAAAGATTTGGGCCACCAAAAATGTACTTTTCCCAACAGAATAAGGGGCTTTGCGGCCCATGCGGCCAGTGGTTAAAGATATTAGCATCTATCCCTGTTTTTGTATGCAATTTAGGCAATAAAAATGTTGCTTTTTCTAAAAAGGAAACCTCTCTTTTGTATATTTACTATTGCTGTTTACTAAAAAGCAAAAGTATTTCTTATCTGATACTTGATTAATATTTGGAATAATTGGTAGAATACTCCATTACTAAAAGAACTGTAGCTGCAGCCCTAGTAACCCCCATGTAGTCTAAACTTGAGTTTAATACATGATTGTTTGTTTTAGATAGATGTTAAACTAATACGTTTTCACTAGGGCTGCAACTAACGATTATTTTCATAGTAGATTAATCTGTTGATTTTTTTCTCAATTAATCGATTAGTTGTTTGGTCTCTAAAAGGTCAGAATATGGTGAAAAATGTGGATCAGTGTTTCCCAAAATCCCAAGATGACGTTATCAAATGTCTTGTTTTTTCCACAACTCAAAGATATTCAGTGTAAGGTCACAGAGGAAAGAAGAAACTAGAAAATATTCATATTTAAGAAGCTGGAATACATTTTTTTTACTTTTGTCTTAAAAAATTACTCAAACCATGTGTGTGTGTGTGTGTGTATATATATATATATATATATATATATATATATATATAAAATGTTGGAAATAATTTCCTTTCATTTGTTATAAATGTAACAATTTGTTGTACTTTAGCTAAATACTGAAAGCAGCAGAACTGAGTACACTTTAATATCTGTTTGTTTATCACAAGTAATATCGTTATCGCTATTTTCAACAACGTTATCGCAGATTGCATATTTTAAAAGTGTGCAACTAACACACTTTTAAATCATGGGATATTGTGTGAAATTGTCGTTCATCTGCAGTAAACAATGTCAAAGGTCACCACCAATCGGGAATGATCTGGACAGGAAGTTAACTTTCCCCATCAGCTATTAACGTTCATGAATGAACTACTACTCTACAACTACTTGGCCAGACTGATTTGTAGAAGAGAAAGTGAACTCCAAACAGGGGCGGTTTTCCTGAGGGGTGATAAAATTACAAACCACATCAAATATCAGCATTCAGGTAATTGCTTGCAGAGGATGTTAATGATATAACCTGGTAACAAATCTCAGTCCTGGATGTCCGAGTTTAAAAACAGTCAAATAAGCTTAACTACAAAAACACAGACCGATTTATTTTAAGATGCAAAATACTTCAACTTCACTCAGAGGACACGGAAGTATTCTTCAGAAAATGTAGCCTTGTCTAGTTTGATTCTATTGTTTTGCTCTCGGTTTTATTTATTAGTCATATACTGTCTGTGGTTTAAGCCTTGGTCTTGTGTCTTTGTGTCTGTAAATAAACTTTAGTTACTTGAATTACTATTTGTCAAAGTGCCTTCAAGTACCATTACATTTTCAGCATGCATGGCATGTCCAAAAAAAATGTTTTCACTTGTGACATTTGCTCTACACCAATCTGCATTTAATGCTTTGATGGGCCAATTCAATTCAAAGCTTTTCATTAAACTGAGAAGGAGAGCATGCATTTCAAACCAAAACAACATTCTGGTAACACCACTGGCTACAAACAAAAATGGAAACAAGGTGAGGTATCACATAACGGCTCTCAAATCGGACAAGCCATGCTGAAGCTGGGTTACCCTAAATGTAAAACTTTGTATGAAAGGCTTGTCATACAATAAAAGCAGGGGTGGTCTACAAAACCGTAAAGTGGACAGTTTCACTATATATGACACCCTTAAGGACTGAAAAACAAAAGCAGGCAGGATAAAAAAAAATTACGTAACGAGAAAAGCATGGTTAACCATCCACTACTGTATTGGCAATTGTCAACTATGATTTGCAGCCGAGTTTTTATAGCTGAGCCCATGACAGATTTATCTGCGCCACACCCCACAAACAGCAGCTCAGGACCTTCGAGTTTCCTCATGAACTGGTGAGGTATTTAGACACTGCTGCAGATTAAAGAGCTAACAAACAACATACAGTACATCAACACAGCAGCTGTGAGCTCAGCTCTCTGGGAGAGCCAAAATACCTGGTTTTATTGGGACAGGGTGAGAATTTTGTATGCATGACCAGTTCATCAGGCAGAGATGAGCCAAGTAGAGATATCTTAAAAGAAGCTGAGAGAAAAGCAGCAATTCAAAATCATGAAAGTGGAGACAGGGAAAAGGTATGCGTGTCACCTCACCTGAAAGCTCTTCAGCAACCTTCTTCACCCTCTGCAGCCGGAATTGTAGGATGTGTGTGTGAAGTGTGTTTTTCAGTGCTTTATGTAGCATGCAGTAGTATGCTGTACACAGCACTTTAAAGGGCCCACCAAACATCGTCTCTTTATAATGTGTGCTGTGCACAGACCAGTATAGAATGGAGTTACAGACCAGGTTTCAAAACCATCTCATGAGTAGGCATTACTTTTTTTAAGAGATAACAAGACAAACAAAATGTCTACACCAGCAAACAGTTAAAGCAGCTGCAGTCCTTCGTTCAGTCACAGTACCACTGTACATTAATAATCATTTGACAGAGCCTACACCTCAACACACAATCATGTCCTTAAAATGCGTACATTAAATTAAAAAAAGACTTGAGGTGACAAAAGATGCTTTGGGTCATGCAGGTAAAGTATGAGTAAAGAGGAGAAATGCAACTGTAACAGCACTGACTAAAATTGAAGTACATCAGTTCTGTCAGATGAACAACTGAAAAAAGCAACTTAAATATGTCTGGGGGAGACGTGAAAAAAAAATATGGAAAGGTTTGAGTTTGACAACACAAATACAGATCTGACCCAATAAATGTATACATTAATGAACATGGACTTGTCATATTTCATACAGCTTGTGACCAATGCAGTCATTAAGTCTAGGGCTGAACGAATAATCGCATTTGCAATAATATTGCGATATGTTAAAACGCGATTTCCTAATCGCAAAGGCTGCTATTTGGTCATGTGACTCGCGAGAGCAAAGCAGTCTGCACTCCGCAGAGAAAGCATCAACTATACTATTTATTTCTATATATTTCTCGACAGAAACTTTTGTCCCAAATAGGAACAGTAGGTCACTCGTGTGGGACTATTTTGGTTTAAAAAAAAAGATGATGCGCAGCTTCAGGTATTGTGCAAAACCTGTCTTGCTAATGTTGCTACCTCACGGGGTAACACTACAAACCTGTATCAGCACTTTAAAAAAAACACAAAGCCATCTAAGACAGTTGCATGGCTAAAATGCTGAACACCAGTTTGTCAAGTAAGCAAAATACCACCCGACAGGCATCACTCACCGAAATGTTTGAAAACGTAACGTTAACTCAATATGAACGTACTTTAAAACGGAACGAGGAAATTACTCAAGCAGTAACGGAGTTTATCGCCAAAGACATGATGCCCCTTTCATGAAACCATATGAGGGTTTCTGCCACAGAGTCAGAGAGTGACGGCCAGAGTCTGGAGATGTTTTTAAGATGAAAAAAGGCAGATTTGGTGATAGATTTGATGTGCGTATGAAGTACACTGACCGGAGCTGGATGGGAGCGGGAGTTGGGGTCATAACCCCAACCATCAGACACAGCCCACCAAGAGTATGGGTCTGCCGAGGTTTCTTCCTAAAAAGGGAGTTTTTCCTCGCCACTGTCGCAATAGCCACTGCTAATGCTTGCTCTTGGGGGAACTATTGGAATTGTTGGGGCTTTGTAAATTATAGAGTGTGGTCTAAGACCTACTCTATCTGTAAAGTGTCTCGAGATAACTCTTGTTACGATTTGATACTATAAATAAAATTGAATTGCTAATGGTGAGAAATTGCTTCCTGATCACTATGACTGGTAGTGCCATACTCACTGCATTTTACCCTTCATATAAATTCATGCATCACCTAATTTCATCATCACATACAGGCCTGGCCTCCATGAAAGAAGAGTTTGTTTAATCTATCTAATCTTGTGTTGTTCATACTCTACAATGATTTACTGCTTGTCTTTGTTGAATAATACAGAAGACAAAGAGCTTAAAAAATAATCAATAATAAAAAAAGAAAAGTTCAAGCAAATACGCCAAACTGGTTCCAGCTTTTCAAATGTGAAGATTTGGTGCTTTGCTTAGTTGTATATGAGAGTAAACTCAACATATTTGGTTGGACAAAACAAGATATTTGTATACAAATATCGATTAAATAATCTGCATATTAAAAATGATCGGTAATGGCAGCCCTTATCGTACATAATCAGATCCTTTAATTATGATCATATTCAAGTCGTCTTTACACAGCACAGCTCACCTTCTGTCACATTGCGGCCTTAACTCATTTGGCCTAGTTGAGTTGTCGGAAATTCCATTGTTGATGGAAGCAAATATTCGCAATATTAGCAAATAAGGGACTACAATCAAATAAGCTGCTTAGTGTGTTCAAAGTAAAAGGCAGAATGTTTTTTGGTAGATATGCAAAATGATAAACATTCTTGTTGCCCTGTAGTAAGATTTGCCAGAAAACATATTGGGAACTTATGTGCACCCCTCAGGCATTTTCTGTGCATCAGAATGTATTGGTTGTCCCTGCTGTTGAGAGAAGCCCTGCAGTGCCTCCAGCTCAGGCCACAGCTTGTCCACTATTTGCCTGACTGTATAACACTCCAAATCCGCAAGATGTTAGGGGAGTGTGAGGTAATTTCTGATCCCACCTATCAAAGTAAAACAGGTTGCCTGTGTCTATTTACCTGACTAGATATGTTGAAAAATGTTCACTTTAAAAATCGCTTTAGAGCAAGTTTGCACAGGTTACAGTAACAATGCAGGATAATAAACGGGTGGGTAATAAACATTATGATACTTCTCTCTGCCTGCCTATTAAGCATTTTGAACAAATAAAGGCCAGTAAAATGTATGTCATAATTAAGCAAGGACATGTGATCAAAGCAACATTTGAAATAACAATGTAAACATTTTGTTTTTGATAAGTCATTATTTCATCTGGCAACTGTAAAATGTGTATATATTATTAATTGCCATATTTGACTGGAACATTTACAAGTTCCATTTAAATGAAAAATACCTTCTTATGAAAATAATAATAGTATTACATTACTTATTATAAGATGCAACTAACTTTATCATACAATGACTGAGAATCTGTAATAATCAAGTATTTAAATAGTTCTGTGCACTTTTATGGAGTGCAGTTTTTATTTGAAATACCTTCAGGACCGATGTCTTTGCAGTTAAAGACATTTTGCGCTCCTAGCAAAAACAATGTGTGGTAAAGGTGTTCAGATCATAAATATAGTCATTCTAAAGTGAGATAATCTGGATAAAAGCGCCATCAACCAATGGGCTAGAGTACCTTACACATTAAGCAAACACCCTGCAAATAGGTGCCAAAAATTAGGTCTCACATTGGGTGGGTTGCCTGAAGTCACACTATACTGTCAGATCTGAGACGCCATTCCCTAGTCTCATGATGTGTGCTTGACGTGAAGGGATTTAGCAGCCAGAACTTGTGTCAATAGAGAAGCTTTGTTTGTGTCGTAACTCTTTATCACACATAAAGACCCTGTCACGTCAAACATACAGAGCTACTTTCTGCAGTACCCAAGGTTCAGGATATTACACAATTTGATTGATGATGACAAAAAGGTTTTCAGAACAGAAAGTGATCATTCAAAAACTCCTCTGTTACATGTAATATGACAACAATGACATAATGGTTTGATGATGTTCCAACTCCCTGCTGTGTAACAGGAACTTATGAAAACAAGTATGTCAATACAAATCCCTGGGCTCTGACAGATTAACAATCACGGCACAACATGCACAAGATGGAGAATAGAACCGCAAGAAGAATTTTGCCTGTAAACCCCATTCAATCCTTTAAAAAAAAAAAAACATAAAAGGACAGGCAACACGACACAAAAGACTAAACACGTTGCAAACACTGGGTTTTGAACTGCGGGTTGTTTTCCTGAAGTTTTTTTTTTTCATGCAGCTGACTTTCTGATGTTGCTGAATGCACATGTGAAAATATATCTTTATCTTCATGACATGCATACAAAACTCTCTCCTTGTTCATATCAAGTTAAATATACAAAGTTTTGGGGTTGAAGCCAGGCAGAGGGATGAGATGTGACCCAGCAGTTGGAGGAGTTCTTTTCATAATGTAGTGATTAGGAGATGCCGTGGGAGAGAGAGGAAGAAGCTCAATGACAAACAGGGACATAACCCTGTGCATGGGGCCAAGCCTGCAGCCACACGCGAGTCAGGCAGAGTCCTAGCTGTGCAGCTAACCACCTCCAACGAGACTAGAGCCTGACCGATAAAGGATTTTAAGGCCGATATCGATACAAACATTTGGTGATTTAAAAATCTGATATTCCGATATATCGGCCAATATACTGTATATTTTTTTAAAATCCAGAAACGCGTAACAAAACATAAACAGATTAGTTATTTGTAGTTATTTATGAGTAAAATAATGATAATTTTTAAAGAAGTTTAAAAATAAACTTGTTTGTTTTATTATCACAACAAAACAGAGGAACATCAAAATATATTAAAGTTCTGATAAAATGCATAAAAATACAAACTGAAGATATGAAATTTAAAGGGTTAAACATGAGTGTTGCCAACAGGGACGTTGTAGAGCACCCTCTGGTAGACAAACTATGCAACGCCAACACTCATAACAAGGTTGAAGGGTGTTTCGTCGTATTTTATTTTTTAAATATTCATATATCGGCCATTATAAATGCCGATACCGATAGTTTGGAAAATGCCTATATCGGTCGGGCTCTAGACGAGACAACCCTGTTTACTCTCCTATGGGAGGCTACAGCAGGTAGGACAGAGAAGAGAGGTTTCTGGGGTGTTTATGACTCACTCAACTTAAAAAACCTCAGTAAATAAGATCACAGCTCAAGCTTTAGCAATGTTAAAGGCAGGCTCGAACACATCAGCAAAGACTAGCAAATAGGTAAAGGCAGTGAAAGAGGAGTAAAATATGTCACACTGATATGAGCATTCTTGTAAGCAGAGGGTGTTAATTTCTGCTCGGGTTACACATAATTGTTACCGTGAGTACCGATGAGTCAGTATAATTTAGGATCTGGGGTGGCTCATTCAGCTGGGTGGCAGCTGATAGCCTCACCCTGGAGCTTCAAAGCCACCCTATCTGCTCAATTTCACCCAGAAGGGCTCAAGTTCGTTGACTCTGCCGGTTAAATAAAGTGTAGAATTGGTTCCTGGAGCGTGACGCTGGCCAAGTGAACTTTGCCATACTGGCCCTCAGGTCTGTTTCTGTCTCGGCTTGTCAGCTGCTGTGTAATAACACTGGCCGGTGACTTTTTCTGGCGCTGAGCAATAAGCCTGGTGATTGATTCATCACTCTAATTTACAGTTTTGCCTATTAACAATAATGTGTCTAAATAGGAAGATTAGTTTTTTTTTTTTTTTTTCTACCATTTTAAAACAAGGCATTCAATGAAATGTTTATATTGTATTTATTCAAGTTGGAAGATACATTACCCGTTTTCACTATAATGACTAGACTATAACGGAAAAGCTTGCACATACAAGAATTAGTATGCCATTTAGTAAACACTCTCACTCTGGCCTAAGAGAGAGAATGAGCCGGTTTCTTAGCAGCTTTTGGCAGGGCAGTTTGTCTCTTTAAATCATTTTCTATCCAAAAAACATTACAACATTACCATACACTCCTTCACTTTATCAAACATGGCATCAGAAGGAGCCATACTTCTAACCATGGAAGTGTTATTGCAACTGTTATACCATACTCTGGCTTTGATCCAAGCCCAGCTGTTGTATTGCTGGTTTCTCTGCATTTATCTCTGTGCAGATAAAGCACAACAGATTCCTGTGACAAATTACATGCAACTCCTTTTACATACAGTACATTGGGTGTGTCTTGTAAGCTTTACATCGACTGCCCTCATGTAAAACTTATCTAGATCTAAAGCTTGCTCTAGTACAGGACACGTACAGTGCCATGGTTCCCTTTACAGGTCTTTGTATGTGAGAAAAGGATAATGCAGAGCAAGGGCCTAGATCCAGAATGTAGTACAACATTATCATGTGTATCACTGTTAAGGTGATACTCCTTTTTATATTTAATCCTTAACAATGTCTGAAAACATATTATTTTACTGTGCACATTATGCTTACGGTAACAATTAGGGTTGGGTACCCAACTCCGAATTATGTCTGATTACCAAGTACCGATTCACGTTAAATCAATCGGAGCCAAATTTTTGTACCTGAGAGTGCTAAGCGCGAGCTTCTCTGTTCTCACCTCTGCACGTTTTGACAGAGAGAGGGGCGCTGTTCTCTTAATACATCCATGGCGCAGAGCACCAAACATCTTTGACAGGTTGGACATAAAAAAGCAGTTCTGCCTAGCTTTGTTGGGTATTCTTTGAGCCAAACAAATCCTCTTATTCATTTATCACACTTAGGGTTGCAAAATTCCGTGAATTTTCAAAGTTGGAAACTTCCCATGGGAATTAATGGGAATTAACGGGAATAAACTGGATATTTTTAATATTGCTTGTTATAATACTGTTAGTCTATAACAGGGAACTTAAATGTAGTTGAAAAAACCCATCTTGCAGCATAATCTTGGTTAAAACAACCTGATTTAATGCAACTTCAGTTGAATGTCCTCCCTATATTCGTCAATGACATGCACGCACGCAGTAATCAACATAGGCTATTACATACTTGCCAACATTTAGTTTTTAAAATACTTTTTTTTTAGTGGGGGGGGGGGGTGTAATACATAACCCATTGCTATTATTAACCTATGTGTGTTAATTGTATAGCCCACTAACCATAGTAAATCAAAATTGGAATGTTTCCAAAATTCCCCAGCTAAAAGCAATATCCAGATATTAATAATCCAGTTTATTCCCATTAATTCCCATTAATTCCCGTTTATTCCCGTTAATTCCCATGAAAGTTTCCAAAATTGGAAGGTTTCCAAAATTCCCCAGCTAAACTTTCCATGGAAAGTTTCCAGAAAGTTTCCAGAAATTTACCGGAAAATTTCCACCCCTTTGCAACCCTGATCACACTTTATCTCTACTGTGTTACTTCCGTTTTTCTCTAGTCTCTTTAGTTTAATTAAAAAAAAACATTACACATTTCATTTCTCTGCACTTCTCGGTATAAAAATTGTATAGCCGATTGTATAACGATAAAATTGAATGTTGTACAAATACCAAAATTGGTAATGCCATGTTAACCCTTACACTTATTTAAAGTGTTTCTTAAAATATGATGGTAGCAAAGTAGCAAAGTGGCAGAGCAGCGCACAGGGGCACCAAATGTAGAAATCAAAAATAGAATTGATAGATTAAATAAAAAATAAAAAATAAATATCAACTAAATAGGTGGTTTTAAGTGACCCTCTTCAGTTAACATTCAGTTAACACTTTTTCACCTTTGTTTGACTGTTGTAAGATAGATACGAATATGGGTGAAATGTTCTAACATGTTAAACTTAGACGCTGACTCAGATGAGACAGAGGCATCATAGTGTGAAAGTTCAAAATGAACCAGTCATCACACCTCACCATAGTGTTAACCAAGAGGTCAACATGCCTGATGATGGTTCACATAAGATAAAAAAGGACTGAAAGTGTTAAAATAGCCAAGCTTCAAAAAGGGTGAAAGGCCTCTGATTATCACAATGACAACTTGACTTTTTATTGTTTTCAGCATTTCTGCTAAAGAAATCAAGTAAGCAGAGTCTGATTCACAACAGTATGAAGTTCAACAAAGAGTTATGAAAAGTGGTAGTAGTTATACACACACTAGAACATGATCACATAATTACAGGAAGTTATTTGTTGCAAGCTAGAAAATAAAGTATATAATGGCCTCTCTGGATGGCCTCTCTGGGCACGTATGACAAATCAAACCTGATTGAGTGATAAGCTGAGGTACCATCTGTTTGGTATAGCCGTTTCGAATGAGCGAATAAACCGTTATCAGTCTACCCAGCCACAATGACTCACGTCCGTTTCCTTGCAAAGACCTGCTCATTGTAAGACACTGGAGGAGGTGTGTGGGGGGGCAGAGAGTGGTTCTCCGCTGGCGAGAGGAGACACTTGAGATGAAGTTGATTCGAGAAAAAGAAGAGGAAGAAGACAAAAGAGGAAGTGTTTGACAGAATATGAAAGCGGACATCAAAGCAAAGCAGGAAACGTAGGTTCTAGCAAAACCTGCACCTTTCTCAGCTGAAGACAGGAAAAAAAAGCACCCTAAAGAACTTGCATTGCCTGCCTCGATGTTAGATCCATAACCTTAGTTGGCCTTCAGAGCAGGTGGTGCTCATGTTTACTTACTTGATGAGAACTTGTGGAAGAAAAAAAGAAAAACACTTGAGAGTGAATCCACTGCTGTGCTAAACATTCACAACCTGACAAGACAAGATTTTCTATAAAAACATAGATACTGATAACAAATGTGCTATTGATAACAAAGGTGCTATCAATTCATTGTTTAAGTCATTTTTCAAGCAAAAATGCCAAACGATCCCTAGTTCTAGCTTCTCGATAGTGAGGATTTTCTTCATTTCTTTGTGATACGATGGGCAAGATAAAGAAATGAGTTTTTGACTTGGTTATCTAATGACTTCACCTTCAGGAAGATGTGATGGAAATCTATCAGAATTTTAGAACAATACTTAAAAAAATAATCAATGAATAATCAAAATAATAATTGCAAGATCCGTCAGTAATCAAAATTATCATTCATTGCAGCCCTTTTCTGACAATTTCACATCTTTATTTTTCATCTTGATCCTAATGGTTATCAAAAATCAAATTCAAGAGATCCCCCAAAAAATATATATGATATACAGTATAATGATATACCGTAAGCCTGAATATAAAATGTAGTACCAGTCTGGCTTTAGTATCACAACCTTTTAGCCTTCACTTCTCAGTTAAGAGAGAAACGTTCATTGGAGAACAGTAAAACTGAATTATCTTATATCTTATAACTTCTATCCTAGAAGTGATTTGTCTCACTGTGTGTGGACTTAAGTACCCACAGATAACCCATTAGAAAGAAGTTTGGGACGGACTGGAAAAAAAAACAAGGCAGGCAGTGATTGGTAAATGAAAAAGAAACTGAAGAAAACAAAAAACTCCAAGACCCTGGAGACGCCGAGAATAAGCCAAACATGAGCACCCCCTAAAATCTGTTATTCACTCTTTCTTCAAACTTGGAGCCTCTCTTCAACTCGCTTAGCCAATCCCACTGTCATACTACCACACACACAGAACAGATGAACAGTCACAAGCACCAGTGAGCCAGATCAGTAGACGACACCCATTGAAAGCAAGCAAGAGCACAGAAGAGAATGGATGACTCAAATGCATCTGCCTGCCATGCTTTCCACACATCCTCATTACTCACTATTCAGTCAACTCGGTCTCCAGGGGGCCCAGGCACTGAAAACCTGTTGTTCAGCCCTTGCTTCACACTCTGGGAGACTGAATGGCTGAGACACACAGCTCAACATTTTCTCCAGCAACTGGTTAGCTTATTTAGAGCTAAAGACATTTATATCCCACAGACCTCTAGTCAAATATTTTCCTCAATGCCTGAAGACTAAGGTCTGATCTGCAGTTTTAAAAGCCTCTACAAAAAGGCATTGTCCTAGAACTGCTGAATCACCTAACCACTTCATTTACCCCTTCCCTATTATGTTTTTACTTGCTCGGAAATATATTTTTCACCACTGCACTTTGAGATTTATTATTGCTCATCATTAGCATAAGACAAACTCTGAGATGAGGCCAGTTCTGCCCAGTGCTTGTTCTCTTTCTTTCACTTCCTCAATTTTGTGTCAGAATATCTGACTTTACTGTAAACCAATGAGACAACAAAATCGGAAATCCGAAGGGTGACATTTGAGGAAACTCTGAAGCAGCACAGATCTCAAGAAGGGTGTTGTTTTAGACACACTTAAATATCTTATTGCCAAACAGTTCAAACTGATTTAAGTCCGTTAATATATCACCCTCCACTGTGTGCTCCATGCTGCAGTTTTAGGTCAGCAGCCACAGCAGCCCCCATATGTCAATGTCACAAGAAACAGCCAAAGTGAGCTTGTTAGAGGTATAGCTACTGCATACTGGGCTTAGTTTGGATGAACTTCAACATTAACATTCTGTCGTTGTAGTATGAAAACAACTTGTATTACTGTTTTTCATGCTTAGACAATGGCTTAGATCAAAGTAATAGTCAGACTTCAGATAGACGTCTAAACTCTTCCGCTGCTCCAAGCTGTCTAGTTCTTGACTATCTTTAAGTGACTACATGTAACTTTTTAGTGTTTCTGTAACAGTCATTTTTCATGTAATGATCTTAAATGAGAACGCTATTTTTACGTACTTTTTATTAGTGCCGTTGCTCAGGTTTGATTTTTCCTGCATATTCACATGAATGAATACGGCAGGTAGACGGCATTACAGTAACACATTCTGAAGGGTCACAGATTTCTTTGCAACACCGGAAAAGCCTGTGTTAGCATATCCAGCCAGGTGAAAGGTAGCAGAAGATTTATTTGTATAGGCTAGGCATTGTTGTATTTTAATTTTATTTTTAGTTATTTAAGTGATCTGTTGTAGTTATGGCTGATACTGGTGTAGGACAATCACAAAAAAGAAGGAAATTAAACGAACAACAACTAAAAGGGAAAGGGAAAGTGACGACAGGCGAAAACGCGAGTCAACTTCGGTCGGGCTTTCAACAGATGGAGACAATTGCGGGATTGTAAATGATTCCAAACTCACCCCGGATTGGCCCTCAAGTATGTAATATGTCTATTTCATTTATAAAATAACTCTACAATGCGAGATGTGGTTGTACGTCAGTAGCCAACATTAAATTAAGTCCCCCTTCCATTTAGTGAAGGGTTTTTATTTCTTTTCGGTCCGTGTTTGTGTTGGCCTACTATTTTCTTTCCCCTTGTCCCCCTGTACTTGTGTAAAGCGTTGATGGGTTTTATGAAATGCACTATATAAATCTTTGCTATTATTACGTTGGTTGCTACAACAAACTCTTAATGCTTTGGCTGGTGACACAGTGACAGTGATGACGTTGTTACCCAGTTTAGCTCACGATGCATCCAAAGTAGGCTAAACTACTGTATGCAACACTTGAAATGCAACGATGCATCTGTAACATATTCTCTTATTGTAAATTAATGATTTTCTGTCTGAGAGCAAAACATTTATCGCGACTATATGACCTCCCGGTAATGCTAACTCGGTAATACAGTGGGCAATAAAGCACCGTAAAAAGCAGGTGTGGTAAAAACACTAACACTTTTGTCCAAAGCGCAGCTAGACTCAACACAAACTAAAAGTTACATATAGCCACTTTAAGTAAGACTAATTTGCCATTAAGTCTGGGTAAATTAAGACTTAAAAAAAAAAAAAAGTCTGACAGATGAACCGCTTCAAAGCACACAGGCCCGACTCCAGCAGCAGCAGAACTGAGATGTAGTGGCACAGGATAGTTTCCTTGGACAAGCAAAACAACTAACAATATCTCTGCTGAATATTTCAACAGGTAACGGCTGTCTCTAAAAGCTTTTTCCCTTCTTAATACTCACTTCACAACATTGTTACCACTAATTATGAGCCATACTTTTCTCTTTTTCACCGATTGTTAGCATGGGAACATGGCTCTTAGTCATGGGGCTAGCCTTAAAATAGTCTTCATTTTTGTGAAACTTGCATTAGACTAATCTAAGAGCAACATAAAAACTGACATAACACTACAGACCAGTCTAAAATCTCTCTATGGAACCGGCCCCTGGTCAGTTATCCTTACGTATGAAAATTTGGCATCCAGCTTCTGAATAAAACTGTTTCCATCAGATGGAACCGATGTGTAAAATAAGAACACGCTAAAGACAAATGTATTTTTGGTTAATATATTCTTGAGTCATTAAATTCTCAAATTGTTAACATCTAAAGTTACAACACATACACTGGAGCATTACATAATCCATCAGCTCAACGTAGCCCACCCCTCTCAATGTACAAAGTACAGACTGGTAACAAGAACAAATGAGTCTGTGCATACTTAACATACACCAACCAAGCAAAAAAAAAGGGGTCTAACCTATTCTGTACTGAGACCATTTAGGAAAGTAGAACAAAGACCAACAGTTTAAACACTGTACTTATTCCTGGAACAGCCTGCAACATACCCTGTGGCTGATTCAATGGCCCTGCTTCCAGCACAAATTGAGTTAGTTATGGTAGGCCTCCAGGAGCATGGTTGTTTACTTGCTTTGGCAGGTCCACTCTAATTGGAAGTGATCCCCTGACCACATCTTGCTGAGATAACAGGGTGGGTCCTGCTATGCTAACTTAGTCAACCACTTTGCCTCACACCGCTGGCCTCTTCAGATCTTTAAAAATTCATAAAAATATTACATGTTTGGCATGTTTTAAAAATCTAACCAAATTTACTGTACCATCACAAAATGAAGACATTATTTTTGCTCTGCCTGTGTGCAGGAGAGGAGTATTGTCTTTGGACAGAATTAGTTGAAAACTGTTAATGAGAAATATGAGGGTAGTTCGAGGAGACATCATTAAAAGCCAACTCCGGTCAGTTACTATGCTTTTAAAAAAAATGCTGGGGATTGCTCAACACCAACTTTCACCACAATTTAAAAGCAAAGAGAAGAGAGTTTTGTCTATGAACTGAGGCGTCTACCGTGGTTAATTAAACTAGAAAAGACAATGTGAATGGGAAAAAATGCATCAGCAGTTTAGCAGCAGAGTGGGAGAGTGTTACCAGCTCAGTTAGGGATTGACAAAAACGAAAAGAGCCAGAACAGACACATTAGAGGGAGACTGAGAGGAGGCAGGGCCAGTGGTCCAGCCCAAAAACAGAGCTGGTGCAGACCCGTCTGCTCAGCCCGGGGCGTCCCACAATCACAGCCATTCAGGGCTCCTGGAATGTGTCCCCTGGAAGTTCAGGCAGGTCAGCTATCTGTGGAAAATAAGCTGCTCCCTTGTTTCCAGGCACTGCGGCAACCACACTACAACCCTCAAAACACACACACACACACACACAATCCCAAACCTGACCCTAAACCCTCCCCCTTTGTGTTAAACTGTCAAACTGCCAAGAGATAAAATTGACAGAGGCGCTACAGTACAAGTACTGAACATGTGCATATTCAGACTAACGATCAATGGAGGTAGGCTCTTCTACAATAAAGGTAAAATTAAAATGGCATTTGTGTGGTGTAAAATATCAGTCAATAACACTTTTGACAATTTGTTATCACTCTAGGCATGCAAAAAGTTGTTTAAAGTCAACTTTGTCAAATGAAAAAGGATGCGCACTGCAAGAGTCTCTTCACAAAATGACTCTCCACCAGTTCAACCATTGTTTTCCGAACTGCAGGAGTCCCAGTTGGAGGTGGACGACTCACAATTTCCACCAAGTTGAACTCACACACACACACTTTGCAGCTGACCTTTCAGAAAGCTTCCAATCAGATTACAACTTTATGTGACATTCAATGTGTGTGAGGAGAAATTAATCTTGTGGGTATTTGAGTTTCCACAATTACATGGTGACATCATATGTTGGCTATCAGACATGTTGAGGTGGTTTGTAAATTTGGCGGATGGTTTACTTTTCTTTTGTTGGCCCAAGTTTATCGGTTTGCTTGCTGATACAAGCGGCAGTCTTTTAATCTGACGGAAACCAACGTAAGTTTATGAAACTGTGTTTGTGACTAGATGGTGGTAGGTTTGAATCCCCATTCTGACTAGGGACAATAACCTTCACAAAAGGCTCTTGTATTTCATACTCTTCAGTAGCCAACAGCAGACTGTGGCTGAAATGGGTCACTCTCAAATGTGAATGTGTATATTCACAAAGGTGAGGCAGGGTAATGTTGAAAAGGCCAGCAGGTGCAAACCTTCTTACCACCTTCCTACCTTCTCATCACCCACACGAGATATTCACTTCCTACAACATTACTATCATTTTTAGCCCTGTCAAACAAGTCAAACTGTGTTCCAGTAAAACTGGGACACTGGAAATGCCTCATGAAAAACAGCAACCAACAGTGTCAGGCTGTTGTCAGGGAGAGGAAGAATGAGGGGTCGAGTGAAGTGAGTGCAGGCCTCGAGCAAATACTTCAGATAGCAGAGGAAGAGTCAAATTAAAGCAAGGCAGAGTAGTAAAATGTGGAGGTAATTCAGGTAAAGGTTAATAATTGGGATGTACACAATTCATCAATTATATATTAGTCATTCACATTATCAAATCAGATTAATCAATGAGGTTCTCGCTCAGTTACTGTGCTCCTCCTCTGGATAAAATGTAATGTTCTACAGTAAATTGTATACCACAATAAACTCCAGACCACATTTCTCTCCACTGCGCAATAAAGATACCACTGTTCCTCAGTTTGAGAAATACAATCTATGATGGATTAATAATTCATATTCTAATTGAGACAGTACAAGGGGAGGGCAAGGGTGGTCGGTCCTGGGAGGAGTAATTAAGTTAAAGGCCAAACTGCTCCCATCGAAGGAAACCAAATTTGTCCCAGGGGCAACTTCGCCACTTTATTTGGCAGAGATACAGCGTGCCGAGCAGAGATGCTAACTATTCCAAGCTGAGGGGAAATCATTCTAATCTCACAACTCCACACCCACAATGCTTTGTTCCACTTTTGTGATGGACTCTAACTCAAAACAGAACCAAACAATGAAACTTGGAACAGATTCCTCAACGAGGCTGCGCTCGTGCACAGAACATTGCACCTCTGAAAAGAGTTTGAAAATCCGTCCCGATTATATTGGGGTAGTTCTTTGAAATATCTTTATTTTGTTGTCTTGCTAAAGATTTACAAGAAAGTTATCAAGGCATTTTAATTACAACTGATGACAGTTTAAGTATGCCTATGACTGCCAACTTGCCTTTGGGCCCCACAACCTCACCCAAAACTGCAAAAGTTTTGAGGTTAACCAACATTTTACATAGTGTTTAAGTATGCAGGGGGCAGAATCCAAGCGACAAAAACAGTTCCACTGTTCTTATTATTTAGGCAAAGTGCATAGGAGATATAGGGGCTTATCCAGTCTTAATATAAACGTTGCCATTGTGTACTTTTCATTATAGAATAAATTACTTTTCAAAGTTGTGTAGATATAAGCTTTTGTGCATGCAGTGATTTCTGTGGTTCACTGTGCACAATGTTATTGTCCAACATTCTCATTTTATAGTTACCAAGCATGCTGATGCGTTGTACAAACGTTTGGTGCAGAAGTGATCAACAGGAACGTTTTTAGCAATGTTCAGTTTGGTGTTGACTCAACTTGCACCAAAACTGTTGCTCTTATTTTGTTGAGCAATAGTGTTGGTTTTAAAATGGAAATTATCTTCTAAACATTTTTGCAGACTAACTGACTGGACTAAGGATGTGTGAATTAAATCTGATTTAAAAGACATAACATTTTACACTTTAATTATAGCAGCCCTATATGGGACCCTATCTCACAAGGCTTTTTTTCCTTTTTAACTTATGACAAGTCTCTATCATTTACAATCTAATGGAAAAATGAGCAAGTTTGCAGAGGAGAAGAAGAAGAAGAAGAAGAAGAAGAAGAAGAAGAAGAAGAAGAAGACAGAGCTTAAACCTCCTAACAGGTCAGCACAAGTCAACACTTTGTTAAGCTGATGTGTCAACATGAACATGGACATAGACAGGCCTAACGAGGACTCATCTAAAGAGCCAGAGTAGAATGCAGACATCATCCTGCTGATTCAGTCTGGCCATGTCATCGCTGCTACAGACACAGGTGGCTTACGTGCTCGGCACTGCAACAAGTGTGTGAGTCTGTGTGCACGTCTGTCTGTCTTCTCCACCTCCCTGACACGTCCTGTCCTGCCCTGCTGCCAGCATCACCATAGCTACACAGACGGCCACTGATGTTACTCCACACACACACACACACACACACACACACACACACACACGACTAGGAAACGGGCAATGGCTGTTCCTTTCATGAAATTTGTGACAACACACAATGTTTCTCCCCTCTGCACACAATCAACCCATGTGTAGTCTTGCATTGCCAGACCTATTTTCTCAGCGCTGGAGTATGGGCTATCTAAACCGCCTATCTATTCTGGGATAAGGGAAAAAAACACTCTGGGCTGGTTAGTAATTCTTTAAATCAATCACAACAGTACTGGTCGGCGCTAAGCCCCGATAGAGATGGCGAGGGACATCCGGCACATGAGAGACGCGCCGGATGTCAGGCTTTATCCCAGCAATCTACATCCGTTGAGCCAGACTAACCCATGTGTGATGCTGCTGGGACAAAGTCCCCTTGGTAAATGGTAATTAGCTTCAGGAATATCTAACAACTATCTAATAACTATGAGTGATAAAAAAAAAAAATAAAAAAAAAATAAAAAATCAGGCCTCAACCTCCCAAAACACACACACAAACACCTCCTCTGGCTGTACTATTTATAATATGCACTGAAGAACATAACAGAGCACACTGAAAAACACTGAGGTATAAATAAAATAAATACAGGACAGACTATGCACGTGTGTGTGTGTGTGTGTGTGTGTGTGTGTGTGTGTGTACTACAGCTCTCATCTAGGTCATTCTTGGCTGAGACATCACCTCTCCAACTCTCCTCTGCTTGCTTGTGGCAAGTGGCAATGAGTGGCAACACTTCAGCTCAAGCTGTGTGACTGCCATCCGACAGACCCTAAAAATAGCTATAGTGTGTACATATGATGAGTACTGTATACAAGTGAAGAGTTGGTATTTACAAGGTATAAAGTTGGGAAGATGGGATTGCTGCTCAGGGGGAGTATGCTAGCCGTCTCTCCTAGACAGACAAAAGAAGAAAAAAAAAACTGACCGCCTACGTTTGGGGAGTTATTCCCTTCTCAGCTACAAAACAAAGCTACTGCATGTGTTGTAACATCTCCAAGTGCTTGTTAATGCCCCCTAAACCCAAGCAGCCTGTATGGTTGAATGGAAGCTTGAGGGAGGGGGCTGTGGGTGTGTAAAGAGGCAAGTAACTAAACAATGTTTTGTCGGTCGCCTACTAATGACAAAGACAGAATATTCCTCCTGTCTCTGCCACTTTTCATTGGCTCACTACCCCTCCTTCCTCTCAATTTACATTTACTTTACACATAGAAACAGAATTTAAAAAAAAAAAATGTACTTAAGTACACTTAGTGTTCACCTACTGGTGAAGGGAGAGGCGTTCTCCACAGTGCGGGGTATGATCACACTGCAGTAGAATGCAACAAGAATGTTTAAAATGAGGGCAAACTTCCAGATATACACTTACTATCTCCAACAATGTGTCAATGCTGCTCCAGTAAAAGACTGTTTCTTATTTCGCTCATCCACTCTAGCAAACCAATATCAATGCCATAATATTGCATTACTGATGCCCACAGCTGAACAAAAAAAGCAGCAAACAACATTTATGGCAGTGGACTCATTTCACATAGGCCTTTTTTTATATTATACCCTCTTACCTGTCCTCATCCACATCCATGGAAATATGGATGCCAAACAGGCTGTTGACAGAAGGAGTGGGCAGGTTGAGGCCATCCCCCAAGAAAGGCTTTACAGCATCTTTCCCTGGCACCACAACAGCACTGGACTCAGGTAGGGCATCAGACTTCTGCCTGCTGTCTTCTGCCAGGTTACTGAAGGCAGAGGGAAGGCCTGTTGTTGCTCCTCCATGGGCTCCTTGGGGCTGCTTGACAAGTCCTCCTGTGCCTGTTGTCTGACTTGGCACTCCTGGAGGGGTGTTGGTGGTACTGGGCACTGTGGCAAGTGCATTCTGGACACCGCTGTGGGAGGTGGTGGTGGTGGTGGAAGATGCTGGGGCAATACCTAACCCTCCTGAAGGCTGAGTCTGGTTGACATGCTGCTGTTGGCCAATTCCTGGAAGGATGGGTGCCATGGCTGACGTATTGCCCATTTGCAGCAGGAGGCCCTGGGCGGAGGCTCCCTCTCCGCCCAGCCCTTGGGCTCCTGGACCAGCAGGGGTGATTAGAGACAATGGTACCTGGCTGGTAGGAGGCCCCACAAGGAGGGTAGACATGGGAAGGTTCTGAGTGCTTGAAACAAAGTGCTGCTGACGAAAGTCTGGCTGGCCAGTAGGATGAGTAGAATAGGCAAACTGCTGGGCCTGCGTGGCAGGAGGCATAATGGGAGACATCTGATGCATGGCACCATGGTGCACACCATTGACGCTGTTAGAGAGGAAGGTCTGGGGAGCAACAGGCTGCATATTGACCTGAGCCTGAGGTTGCTGTGATGCTGTAGTTGTATACCCTGTGGGCTGGAAGGCACTTGCTCCGCTCCCTATCTGAGGAGCCAAGCTGTAGCCTTGCTGCAGAGGCTCTGAAGGATGGGAGTAGCCACTGTCCATGGTGTTCTCCAACGCCTGTGTGGAAAAAGCACTGCTAGTGACCACTGAGTTACTTGTGGCCCCTAGCCCACTGTCCCTGTCTATACTGTGATCAAGGGTGAAAGTTGGCCTTATGCTATCCACAGTTCGATTAACATTTGAATCTGAGTCTCTCTCGTAAAACTCAGTGCAAGTCCATCTGCCCCGTCTGAAGGGCTCTCCAGTACCATGGTCAAGTTTAATGACTCTGAAACGTGAACTACAGCTGGTGTTAACAGGAGTTGTGTGAGCCACATTGGTAGAGACAGTGGTAGGATTACTGACTGTATTACTGACTGACGGATGGGTGGCTGAGCTCGGAACAAAGGGTTGAGTTGCAGCTGGCACAGGCGCATTTCCTCCTAAATTATGTGGGGTGACACGACCAGTGACCATACTTTTATAACAGAGTCCCCCGTTGACAGGACCTGTAGTGGGCGGCTGGCCCTCGTGAGGCTCTCCTACGTTGTTTAATGTTTCCTCGGATGAACTCATCTCACACACCCCGAGGTCGGCCCGAGAAACGTCAAATATTTCCGACGATACGTCCTCTGTTCGGGACTCGTCCGGGTCGTCCAGGCTCTCGGTGTCGTCGGTGATGCTGCTGGCCGCCACCTGAGCCTGCGTTACACTCGTGATCTGGAAACAACTTTTCTTCTTCGCCGGCATTTTCGACATGTTGACTATATGCGTCAAGTCCGTCTGCTCCCAGATGAAACAAAGTGCTGGACTAATGCCTTGCGAAGTAATTCACAGCTGAGGGATATGACACAGACACGTACCGTCACAGGACGTTTCCATACCGTTCCTCTTCCTCTCTCTTGTCTGAGAAAAGTTTCTCAACCGGGGCCAGACCCTGCGAAATTCCTGAAACGCTCAGTGATGTCCAGTCACAGCACACGGGCTACTGCCGTCCTCCTCCTCCGGCCTCTCTGACACCCGGTTGGCCTTCCTTGTGTCCCGGCAGCGGAGTTTCAAACAGGCCCTTGTCAAAGTTCTTGTTCAGCAGCTGCCACCGGTACTTTAGTCTGAGGCGGGCCCGGTCTCGCAGCCCACTCTTCTCTCTCAGCTGTAGATGTATTTCTCGCCGACTAGCTAAATTAGCTGATGTTAGCTAGTTTTCCCTACCTCGGTACCAGCATGTGCGACATCATGATGTAAACAAATCCATTGGCTTTCCAAAAAGAACATATAATCCAGCGGTAGACAGAGAAAACGTCTCGAAGTCGGTGGAGTTTTGCCTCTTTCCGTGTGGACAGCTCACTTTTGGCAGCTGCTACTAGCAGCTAGCTGACAGATAACCACTTTACCACAGCTGCAGTAAGCTAACGGGTGGCTAACTCCTGCCTGCCGCTCTTCTAACCCAACCACTCTACAAGATGGCAAAAGCGAAATGCATCCTGGGTATTAAGGGGAACTAGTTTTCTGTTATCTCAACATTTTAATTCAACGACGCCACAAACTCCTATCTAGTGTACTGCCTAGCAAGTTGGTGAGGCTGTCTACAATTATAAAATAGCTAAATTAGTTTTACTTGGCTAAAAAACTATTTCTGTCGCCGACGCCGTCTTAGCTTCCGGTTAACGTCCCACCCCCAGTAGGCCAATTTTTTTTTTCCTAGGATGGCGAAGGCATGGCCCACGGATGTATTAAGAGAACGGCATGTCACCGTTGGCCCGCCCAATGAAATGACCCGCCCTACGTTCCCTCTGATTGGCTAGTACTCGTTTTCTTCGTTGGTTGGGCTGGTTAGGTTTAGGCAAAAGGAGTGGGATTGGCTAAGGTTAGGTCAAGGTAAGCCAATCAGAGGCAGAGTAAGGCAAAGTAGGGCGGGACATGCCTTCGCCATCTTGGGAAAGAAATACTTGCCCCAGGTAGAGGAAGAAATGAGTTCGCCAGCTGTCGACAGATGTTAGTTTTGGGTGATGTAGGGTTTATAATTAGGTGAGTATACATTCGGATATCCTCACGAATTACAAATACATTTTACAAGTAAACATTTGTATTTACCGTTGCATTTCGCCTACAGCCATCATGAAACAACGAACTCGCCTGACAGAAGCAACTGTACTCTGTTGAAAATTTCTGTTTCTATTTGGTATTAAAGTCTGAAACATTCATTCTATAAAAGAATACCGCCAGACATTGACTTCAAGCAATTAAGCATGACAGGAGTTTTTGTTTATGAATGAATCACTTATCTCCGGGATTTTTTTTAGAGCCTGTCCTTTTTATACACTGCTTAGGCTACTTGGCATACTGTTGCTTAACGAAGATGACAGAACAACTCATGAATGCAGTCTTTAGAAATGTAGCCTACAGGTTTGTGTGTGACAGTTTGGTCACTGAGTGTGCACATGTTGAGGTCATCAAGATAAATAAATTAGTCTAGCTACACTATTAATCCCAATAAGTAATTGCATCATCACACAAAACAAACAACATCAGGACACTCAAGACGGTATAGAATTAAAACATATTATTATATAAGTTATAATAATCTCAAATCTTTAACTACAAACTGAACTAAAGTGAAACTAAAATCATGAACTAAATCATACGTAAAATAGAGGAAATCATCTCACAATGCTGTTGCTGGAAGAAAATCTGATGTATAACCATGAAATGCATAACAATTAAATATTTGCCACATCCAATCAGGCTTAACTCACTTGTCCTATGTGGAAGTCAACTTTCAACTTGTCACAGCACACCTTGCCCATTTAGTGTAAATTCAAATAAATTTTATTTAGTGTCAAATCATAACAGAAGTTATCTCAGGGCCCTATTTAACTTTTATAGATCACACTATAATTTACAGAAACCCAACATTCCCCCATGAGCGACAGTGGCAAGGAAAAACTCCCAGAAACCTTGAACAGAATAGGCTCTGGGTGGACAGCCTCGACCGTAAAGATGGGCTGAAAGGGCTGAAATACATTGACAGACAAACTTTTAAGTACAAGTAAATTTGCCAAAGTAATCGCCAACCAGTAATATCATTACATAAAACTGCTTCAGCAAAGGCTTGACATCTCTCAAACCAGCTAGTGCTAATATAGACAGAATTTCCAGTACAACATACAAGTATTTTTCTGGTGGCCAGTATTCATATCCAGTCTTGTCCAGGAAGCAGGAAATGCCTCATACACATGGCCCATGACTATGGTGACCCCTAAGGGTAAAGCACAAAACAAAACACATTCAATTATTAAGAGAAATACACTCCTGTCTAGTATCTAGCATTTCATAATTTGGACTTCATTTTCCTCCCATTCTAACCTTCATTCTTGCATGTGTTTTGTCATTAAAGGCCAATGTACACAATTATTTTGAGAAGCAGATATGATCTCCAGTTTCTTTCTACTTTCCCATATATCTTATTTGACTTGCTTCAAAGACTAAAGCTGTATGATTACTCCATCTTCCTTCAACTGAATTTCTTTATTTGACATTTGACCCTTAAAGCTCCTATGACATGCTGCTTTTTGCATGCTTTTATATAAGCCTTAGTATTCCCCTAATACTGTATCTGAAGTCTATTTCCCGAAATTCAGCCATGGTGCAGAATTACAGCCACTAGAGCCAGTCCCACAATGAGCTTTACTTAGGATGTGCCATTTCTGTGTCTGTAGCTTTAAATGCTATTGAGGAGGAGAGGGGGGGGGGGGGGGGCAAGGTGGAGGGTGGGGGTGTGGCCTTGACCAACTGCCTCTTCGCTCGTTTGCAAGCCTTGCAAGCATGATGTCTCTCTCTCTCTCATGGGCGGGCCAAATTCTCTGGGTGGGCAAAGCAGAGAAAGGGAGGTAACCTTTCCCCTTATGATGTCATAAAGGGAAGATTCCAGATCAGCCCATCTGAGCTTTCATTTTCTCAAAGGCAGAGCAGGATACCCAGGGCTCGGTTTACATCTATCACCATTTCTAGCCACTGGGGGACCATAGGCAGACTAGCGGAACTCATATTAATGTTAAAAAACCTCATAAAGTGAAATTTTCATGCCATGGGACCTTTAAGATTTACCATTGCACTATAATTGTGTTGTTCCACCAGATGTGGTTATCGCTTAGTAACACCAAGGTCCTGTTGTAACTGCAGCACACACACTAACACACACTAAAGTAGGACAGAAACATTCACATTTTGGACAGAAATGTAAGATGGTTGAAATAGAAGTTAAGGAGGTTGAGGCCACACCTCTTATCAGGAGATGTGTGAGATGTAATGCCCCCTTAACACATTGCCCAGGTGATTTCTATATAAATTCATACTGTGTGACCATTATGACTCATTATGTGACTTCAGCAGCTGTTTTGTAACATGTAAGGTGGGTTTAAATGATTTGGACTCCCCTCCATCAGTAAAACTGAGGAAACCTTTTTGGATAAAAGGACATTTATTAAAAACTAAACTCCATTTACCTCTGCACTTTTAGACACTTACTGTAAGTAAGTTGTTTGCCTGATTTCACCCACACTGTATTGATGACTTTATTCCCTGCTAGTGACTCATTAGCAATGAACTGATGACTAGAGGTTATTGCTTCAATAAAGGCTATCAAAGAGGCTTGTGCTCGACTGCAGGGTAGTTTGTCACAAGATCAACACATGACACAAAGAAAAAGAAAATGGCTCATGATGTTGGCCTATGTTTGAGTGACGTCAGTTCTGATCAAGAAGCTGTTGTGTTGCAAAAAGAAGCAAAAAGTGTTGACGGAGGAATATGTTTTGACCTGTTTTCCACTGAAATATACAGTGGAAAATTAGACCATGAGCCACAAAACAAAAGAAATGTTTAGAGCAGATCTGGATTCAACCACGGATCATGAAGATTCACTGTGGGACATCTTGGTGGCCTTGGGGGTTGATTCCATGTAATCTCAAAGTCCTTGGTTAAAGTTCAGCTGGGGTACTTTGTTGCATCTCTCTCCCCCAATTTCCTGTCAGCTCTCACCCATCCATCCATCCAAAATGTTTCACATTTTCACTACTTTCTCATGAACTGCTACTCTCTGTACTTTAACCCCTATCATTATATGCACATTCATGCAGATTAAGTAAACACGCAACATCCTCCATCCTTAGACCCTCCGTGGCACAATGCAGAACTGCAGTTGTGGAAAATGGCAGTAAGAATATAAAGGAGAAAGTGGTAATTTTAGGTTTAGTGTACTGCTCAAGGACAGACTCCAGGGATCAAACCTGTGACCTCTCTACCTCATCTCTTAAACCAACAGGTCACCTTCCCATTATGTCTGTCTTTTATTTATTGCAGTTCTATTGCTCATAAAAAATACTACCAATCACCACGTAACTGTGTGAGAAACAGCAATACAACTGACCGTAAAGTTTATTACACAGGTGATGAACAAGGAGGCTGAAAAAAGCTTTGTCGTATTATTCTGATTATGACTGACTAATCATTGAATTACACAGTTACACGATGTCCGGTTGCCGACTCACAAGGTCTGTCTGAGGAAAACAATTTAATGCAGTCCTCAGATAAGACAGAGGAGATGGAAAACAACTCAATGTAGATGTGGGTTGGCACACAGTAATAAAATACACAATTAGATTTGTTTTACTGCTGCATTTCATAAGGGATGAAAAAACAGATGAAATGTCAAATCATTATGACTTCATTTGCAAAAACATTACATAAGTGAGATTACTTGTGTGGAAAACTATTTTAAAGTGCCTCCTTTGAAGGTTGTGGCTTTATGATTGAAAAAAAATATTTATCAGTTTGTTTCCAGATTATGTGTTTTTATTGGCCACACATTACTTCTTATTTCTCTCTAAATGGACCTGAATACAACTTCTGAAAACAATGTTGCAACATCAGCTCCAACAAGCCCTCTATACTTATATACTCTCCTTTAGTAGCGGGCTGTGCGTGGGCAGCCCCAGCCAAAGTGTTTGTGTAGCTGGTCGTGTTTATTTGCTCTGGTCTGAGGGCGAAGACTACCAGGCTGTGCTGCAGCGCGTCACGCGCCAGCATGCTGGGTCCACTTTCAGTGTACCACCACAGTAACAAGACAGGCCTTGTACCGCTGTATTTTGGGGCCCAGGGTCCTAGCCAGCGGTCACTCTCAGCAGCCCATCCTGGGAGACCTCTTGTAGCAAAGCACTGTGGGGTCTCAGAGTGCACAATCAACAAACAGACTGACCAAACATCACTCAGCACTTGCTAAAAAAAAGGGTTCCCAGAGAAAAGGGTACAAGGGGTTGGTTCAGGGCAACTTGACCAGCCTGAAACTGAAATAATGAAATATGCACGTGAACCTTGTGTATGGTTTCAGATTTATTGGGCTCCTTTTCCAGGGAAACACACATTGGCTTGTTAGTTTTGACCTGGACCATTTATTTCCCTGTGTCTGCCTGCTAATAAAAGTAAGTGTTAAATAAAGTTAAATTACCATTGTGTGTGTGTGTGTGTGTGTGTGTGTGTGTGTGTGTGTGTGTGTGTGTGTGTGTTTCTAGGTGCTCTGTCCCTTTTTAGTCCACATAAGCCTCCTTTTAGCTCCAAATATACATGATTCAGAGAACAAGCTCTGAGTTAAAGTCTGGTGTACTTTTTGAGATCATTGGGTGTATTTTTTCTGTTGAGCTATGCATGCTCATCCTGATATTTTTTACTACGTCATGAATTCCTTCAGAGTTAGCCTATTGAGGGATTCAGAGTTCAGTTATTACACAAAATCCTGAGATTCTTTATTGTATGGTAGAACAGGGAGGAAAGAGCTGACAAAGACTGTTGCAACACAGTTACCACAATATTTTGATGCTTAGCAACTTTTTTTTTACAATCTTAGTTTATATGATATTGCAACATGTGTGTATATTAACTGACATAAACTCACAGAGGAACGTAAGACCACCAAAGAAATCTTAATTCCCTTTGTTCCATATGCCACCGGAGTTGCAACTAACAGAGACTAATCCTACTTCAACAAGCAAGTAAAATAGAAGTTATGTTTGTGTGGCACACAGCAATTTAAAAAGTTATAACCTTGTGCACTTTATTTCCTTTGGCTTACGTTTTCTTAAAGATTGGTTCATAACATTTATTAATTACAAATAATGTACTTTTTGCCATTTTAGGCCTTTATTTTTGACAGGACAGCTTAGGCTTGAAAGGGGAGAGAGAGGGTGAATGACATGCAGCAAAGGAACAAAACCGCTACGTCGAGGACTGAGCCTCTGTATATGGGCGCACGCTCTATCAGGTGAGCTACCCAGGCGCTCATTAGAATAGGTTTTAATTCCCTAATCACCAATAATAACAAGCTACCAAAGAGTACAAAGTTCAGACCTTTGCGTCTTAAAACTCTTACAACACAAAAAAAAATGCCAATTATCCTGATAATCTTGTGAGCACAGATTTATGAGCTGTAATCCTGAATGAGACATAGTTCTTATTCATTGTTTAAAACTGCAGCATCAACAGACGAAAACAATAAAAAAAATTTAGGATTATCTGTCCTCAGACAGTTTGAGTGTTTGTGTAAGAAAGAGAGGCAGTGACTCATTAATCTGGCTACGTGTTACCAAGCACGGAAGAAATAATGTATGCTTACACGCCCACATGTAACTAAAAGTGTATATTTTTACAGCAATGTCAGCCAAAACGAAACAATAACAAAGGAAATCTAAAATCCACTTGAACTGTTTCCTCTTTGAATTTCTGGCATTTTTTTCTATTAAAGCCAATACATGATGTGATGCAGGTGCCTGAACAGGGAATGGGTATAAAGAGGCATTTGTGAGGAACAGGCAAAATGTTTTCAGTGGAAAATATGCAGTGATTAACTACCACTCTTCCTTCATGGTCAGATGTTTTTCTCGATCAATCAGCAGAATCATTTTTGCTCAGTCTTGTTCCCAGGAAATAATTTGCATCGAAAAAATAGATTCTTAAATCCTAAACAAACAAAATAAGACACACTATACATATATGTGTGCTGGTGTGTGTATGTGTGTTTGTAATCACTTGTCACTGCCAGTTTGCACCTAATACTTGTTTTTCTGTCTCCAGTAAACAGGCAGGTTTAAGTGGCTCAAGTCAACTCACTGCCAAAGGTCAAAAAGTGAAACTTAATAACTATAGTGACAGTTGAAACCATAACTAATTGTCTCTTTTTTCACCTCCAACTGTGCAATATGTAATTTCTATTCATCCACACCTTACTCATCTATTTATATCTGTGTATATATGCTGTCTGTTTATATAAGGGTGTATATTGTGGAAATATCTTTGTATTATTACTATTGTTACTATAAGAAATTCTATTTTTTTTTTCTATTTCTTATAATACTTTCTGTATATTTTTTCTCCTATGCCTATTTAATGTGTATTTGTGTAATTCTGATGGGTGCACATTTTTTGCTTTTGAGCAGCTGTAGCACAGGAATTTCCTCAGTGTGGGCTTAATAAAGTCTATCCTATCTTATTTTATCTTATCTTGTCCCCGAAGCACAAATTTCAAAGAACTCATCATCAAAGCTTTGAAAAAAATAAAACAATGAATACTCTAACTCATATATTTGGAAAAAGGGCTAAACCTACCAAGACCAGTAAAAAGTTTAAAGTGAAGAATTCAGTGAAAAGGCTTGCTGTATTTCTCAGAATTGAATTCGAATGAGTGGATTTTGATGAGTGAGATTACAGACACAATGTTGTTTCAACAGATGATTCAATATATCAATTAAAATTTTAATTGAAAAATTGTCAAATAAAATGTCTGGTCCATTGACTTTGGTTCTTTATTGAAAAGTAATTGAAAGTAATGTGGTTTCATAATCTTCCTAAAACAAATGCACACACACACCCACACACACATGCACACACACACACGCACACACACACACACACACACACACACATGTACACACACGCACACACACACACACACACACAGGCTGAATAAGTACGAGCCACCATTCATCCTCATTTGTGCAGCAACAAACTATTGTTTCATTTCTTTTAGAATTTAATTCAAATTTTAATCAGATTAATTTTTCCTGGCTGATTTGGCCAGCAGCCATTATAACAGTGTTTGTGAAAATAGGAAGGAAAACAAAGTGCACATTCAAGCTCAAGTCATTCCACCTTGATCAAATGCTCATAAAAAAGTTTGTTACAGATATGTGGGTTACCACCTCACACACAAAATACGCATGCTTTCTTTATAAGCTATAAAGGAAAGAGTAGTATAAGTTGAGAGCAAAAGCTTGACCTTATCAATAACTTAGTAAAATGTACATAACGTACATTACAGGTGACAAAAAAGTATAACAAGTATAGTTGTGACCTTTGAATGACTGTGTATGACAATGTACTGTAATGTAGTACACCCTAGTGATGACTTAACTCAGGCATAGATGACCGTTAGAGCTGAGACAGGTTTATAATGAAACACAGACCTTAAACCACAATGAGATCAATGTCAGAAATACATCCTCACATCTTCACATTGTTATCTAGCGCTCCTTTCCTGTTCCACCTCTTCCCAGTGTTATAAGTTTAAATCCTTCTTATGACCTTTGACCTGACAGGCCATAATATCCTTTACTGTTTATAATAGCTGGTGTGCTTCCATCTTTTAATCTTATTATTCCAAATCCTGAGTAATTTATGTTCTTAATTGGCAGACTTGAAGGGGATTACAGTGTCTTTTGGAGTCTCAGAGGCAAGTGGGGTCATTAGTGTCCAACCAACAATGGGCATGTACAAATGAGACAAGTACTGTAGGTCCATATGTGCAGATGGAGACTGACTGGGTTAACAGAAATGCTGCAGTGCAAACTGGAGATGTGGAGTTTGAGAGAAGTGGGCATTAAGGAGGCAAGAAGGCTCTGATAAAAACACTCTATTGGCATTATGAGAAATGTAGTATACTCTGCCACCATCAGTTTGTTTCAGTTAGGTGTTCTGTTGCTATTAGCAACCACTGCTGGCACTGTTACATAGCATTTGCAACTTTACTGCCATTGTCCAGCTTTTGTCAGATCTCTGACCAAGCAAATATTGACGGGCATTTTTTATTTGCACCCCAAATGTTGAAGCCCTATCTCTAGGTACTTTTTTTTTTATCATTACAGCTGTTTTATGATAGAATTTTATTTTTCTATGATCAGCTTACTGCTAACCGGCAGGGCAGTGGTGGCCTTAAGGTTAGAGAAGCAAGCTTGTGACCAGGAGGTCGTCTTTTCAATCCCCAGACCCACAGGATAAAATCTGGGTGGGGGAAGTGAAAGAGCAGCGGTGCCCTAACCCCAACCCCTCCAGTGGAGCTGCTGCCAGCAGATCAGACTGTGGTTGTGCTGGGCAGCTTCCAGGTATGAATGTGTAATGGTGAAGGTGAATGTGAAGGTGTGAATGTGATCAGGGTGTTCCTGCAAAAGAAACAAGCTAGCCACCATACGTGTAACCGTTGAATTACTGTTGTTATGTATTTTAAGCTTTTCACGTTTCCTCTTGTGGACTCTACTCTTAATTACTGTGTTGCATACATTAGACATTAACGTTGTTCTTTCAGATATGTTTTTTTCCTGGCATGAAGTTTAATGTTACTAATTTGACTGCAACTTCCACTACTTACAATAAAAACGTCACAGCGTATAGCTGTGCAACTATAATGGCAAAAGTTAAGATCTAGCGTTTTTGTCGCTGAAAATCAGCATATCTCTGCCTCTGCTGCTTTGATTTTGTCTTTTTTTGTCTTTTTTAAAATCTGTCTCTTGTGAATCCCCTAACTGTATACTTAATCCATTTTATTTCTATGACTTAATCACTCTAGAGTCCCTTTAAGGGGAAAATGCATCCCATGACATCAGTAAAATGCAGTGTTTGAAGCCATATCTGTACTTATAAGAGCACATAATTTATTCTTCAATTCTTGCATCCACATTAAGCCTCTAAAACATGTAATCATATGTTTTCAAAATTATCTACATTATTGTGTAAGTAGCTGAGAAAACTGTGATGTCTTACTGTTTGCTGATAAGTAGCAAGTAAATCTGATACGTTTCCAAATCAATACACCTTTAAATAAATGTTTTCTTTTTTTTTAATTGTATCACATATTTCAGACATATTTCTGTTCATGCAGGAATACATGCTCATGAGAAAGAAACAACTCTACTTATTTGGGTAGCATGGTGAATGTTTAGAATGTTGTCATTTTATAAAGAATACAATCGTTTAATCTCCTTTAATAGACTTTGGATGCCAGTAATGAAAGCCAAGCAGTGATCTTGCAGAAAATACTGTGTTGAGATTGCTGCCAGTCGTATTTTACTATTGAGTTGTTTATAGGAATTTGTACAGAATAATTCAACTGAATGTGGTGTGATACTGTTTATAAAAGTAGAAGGCATGTACTAATTTAGCCTAAAAAGTACAGGAGACAACTTGTAATTATTTGGTTGTAAAGTGAAATTCCTCACGGAGTTAACAGTTAAAGTCAATTCATGTCTTTTTAGATGCACAGGTAGCTTTTGGGGCCAATGCGAGAGGACTGGCAGCCTGTGTGTCATTTGTTAATTGCTCTTAATGTAAAATACTCAACAGTTACTTGGAACAAATGTACTTCCTGTATTATTATCCCCTGAATAATCCTTTGATATTATCTGCCTCAGAGCATTTTCTTGCCTGAGGAGGATTTTTTTGTTTTGACCTGCCAAGTGTTTCCTAACCAGTGGCTCTAGTGCACCATCTGTGACACACTGTGCTCATTACTCCAATCAGTTCATCTCCAGCACACAAATCAAGGCTGTAGTAAACAGTTGAGGCCACAAGGTGTCGTCACTGAGCAGTGAAACAGTACTGCAGATGTACTATACTGTACTTAACTGTACTGTCTGTCTATCGATCTATCTATCTATCTATATATTTAGTCAAATAATTTAAAAATATATAATTAAGAAAGGAGTACTGTGTATATTGACAAGATGAGATGTAGTTTAGCTGTTACCAATATAATGGTGGTCAGAACCAAAGAGATGGAAAAGAGATGCCAAATGTCACAGGGGCACTTCCCATTTATTATTAATTTGACTTGCAAATAACAGCCACTCTTTTAGGAAGACTGGCTTTGAGGCATGTGTGTGGGTGTGTGTACATGTTAAACTGTGGGTGTTTCATATATGACCTGTAAACACGTGTCCATATCAGTGGGTGTGGTGGTCAAAGGACGAACCAGGTGTGGAACTGTTGACTCACACCTTTTGAGGGGAGTTCATCAATGCCGTGTGGAAAAAAACAACTGGTCACCTTCAGAGTCCTGCACACCTGACTGGAGGCTTTTGTACATATGTCCATATGTTTACTGCTGGCTTAATCAAATGAGCAGTAAAATAAACAAAACAAATGCAATTCAGTGGCGCCGCTCAGTTTTGGTTCCTAGGTTTTATTCCCCATAAATGAACAGGTTCTGTTTTTTTCCATTTTCCAGAGAACTTTTTCATTGTACTTAATGAGTTTGACACTATGGGCTTAAGTGCCACAGTGGATGCTTCTATTCCAACTGCATGACAGAGAGTTAGCTGTGTTCTTTTACAGTCTCAGCCTCTGTTTTTATCTTTTACTATTTGTTCTTATGAGGTGTCCTTGAGTATCAAGAAAGGCGCCCATACATAAAATGTATTATTATTATTATTATTATTATTATTATTATTATTAACAGTGATTCCACCTGCTGTTGGTGCATGAAGCCTTTGACTTTTGCTTCTGTTGAGCATCAGGTACAGTGAATCTTTCCTGAAAACACTTTTATGGTCCACAGCAGTTTTGATGAAATGTCAGAGGAGGCAGGCGGTTAGCATAAAAGTCACGGAGAACAGCACCACCCCACAGAAAATTCAGTATTCATCAGAACAGAAAATTCAAGGGAAACATCACACTGTTTGACTGAATCCTTCTGCAGTGCAGAAACATGAAAGCAGTGAGTCACTTTACCACAAATGTTGGACACAAAACCAGAAGAATTCGGACCTGGAAGACGAGGGCCACTGTACATTCCAAAGTTATACAGTATGTTTGATTACAAGTTACAGTAATACTGCTTGCATGCATCTATACATCTAAGGGAGAGCTGTAGCCTACTAAATTAAAGGATAATGGTACTTTAGCCATGTTTTGGTTCATAGATGTTGAAAACCCTCTATTTATTGTCATTAGGAGGATTTAAAGGGGACCTCATTTCACACCCTTCAGGCCGGCCTTATTACGTAAAACACACCATCCCTCGTTAGTTAAATACAATTCACTGTGGCTTAGAATGGAAATGTCTTAATGTGTCTCAGTAGGAAACACGGCCATGTTTTAATCCCATGATACACAAAACATCATAACATATAAAAAGTTAAGAGAGACTTTCAGTAAAGCAGTGAAACTGATCAGACCATGAAAATGTCCATCCAAAGTAAGAATCACTTCATCCACCACTATGAATCATGACTATTCATCTGGGCAGAACAGTGGGGCTTTATATCCAGTCTGTACATTATCATACCACGCTACTAGAGGACTGGTGTACAGTAGCTTGTCCTGCAGAACAACAGCTCTGTCCTTCCTGACAGGCTAAAAAGGGTTATTCCTGTTAAATGCTTAATATAATTGCTTAATGGTAGGTCTTCTTTACATGCTTTTGAGAACTAAAGGGCATACAGATAAAATCAGAGGAGCTCCTTTGTTTTTGTTTTTATTGTAACTGACCTTCTTTGAGAAAAACAAAATGTGGGTGTTGGATGATCCACATTCCTCAAGCCTTTTATGGAAAGAGCAAACGAAAAAGGAGGTTTACAGACCAAAAGGAGGAACAGGAAACAACAAGGCAGGCAGAGTTTCTTACAAGGGCAGCTGGAAGTGCTTTTACAGTACTGCACATTTCTGGGCACATCACTTGATAGATTTATTGCCTGGATTTATTAAAGGTGCAGGTCAACATTTTTAAATAGCTGTATATGACAAATTCATGTTGATACCTAAATAAATAAGACAAAGGAGAAGATCATTGGTCTCTATTTCTTAAGTCTTTTTTATTTTTAGTTTCCAGTTTTTTTTCTTCTTCTTCCATTGTGGGTGAGGCCTTAAATGTACAATATGTAACTTTCTGCCGCTAGGGGTCTCTCAACCAAAACAATGGATTGTAAACACAGACGTTTGATGACGTTGGGAAGTTGCGTGGAATTATGGGAGTTTTTATTGCCAACATAATTACGTTTTTCTTGATTCAATCTGTATTGGTAGCTAGCTGACTAGTTAGCTAGTGAGCCAGCAAGCTAACATTAGCGGCTAATCATTAGCCAGCAGCTAAAACCAAACTATCACAGTATATTTCACATGCCAATGTCACCTTTTGGATTTTACCGGGCGGACGGGGTTTGCTAGCTAGCTACTCAACGAGGCTGAGAGACGGGTGTGGGTGGGGATTGCAGGGGGAATTTCCGCGACGGCGAGTACGTTCAATGTCTGTTGTGCAGCAGCAGAACATCTCCCAGCTGCCCGATCTCCCACTTCACTTTTCTGTAATCTTAACTATTCATTTTGGTGCTTAACCCACCTTTTGTCGGATTCATTTAGCTAGCTAACTGTAAAGACAGGTAAACGAGAAGGGGAGCAGGGAGGAGAATTTCGGTACAAACACCGGTAGCGCTAATGGAGACGTAGCTAGCTAACATTATGGATCGCCGATGTTGTGACTACGATGCCTGGGTCTGATATTCTCTGTTTCCCGACGCTTCATTAAACTGCCGTCGTTAGCGTCATAAGCACACGGCACCGGCTGGGGCTAACGGCAACTAGCTAGCTATTGCTACATGTCCCGGCTGTGTTATCAGCTTTCATCCCGAATGAAGTCTCTTTGTGCCGGGGGAGTGAGGCAGGCAGAGCGGAGTGTGCTAGCTGGCTAAATTAGCATTAGATTAATCGTCTATCTATACAGCTAACGTTAACGTTATTAGTGAATTTATTCGTGGGTTAGCGCAGTGCTGCTTTTATCCATGATCAAAACAATCAAACTACGAATAACTTTATGAGCGTGTTGAACGATGCTGTAACCCTATAATGTTATCCAACAAGCATTAGCTAGCATGAATGTTAGCTACTTGTCAACCAGCACATATATTGTAGTAACATTAAACCGGATTAATATTGATATGTATCAATAAATAAGATTTCTGCTGTATTACTGTGTTGCAAAGTGGCATGTAATTAATCACAAAATGATGCCTTTTGGCAGAAATGGGTGCCGTGTTTTGACGGAAGTTATGAGTAACTAGATGGTGAAAGGTTATGACGCCACTGACGGGCAACTAAATGAAATGTGACGTGTCTGAAAATAAAATAACAGATTTCTCTGGGTGTGCCATTTGATGGAAACATTTGGGATAGTGTAACTACACAACTCAAAAAAAATATATAACATAGGTATGGTCGTTTTTAGACATTTTAATGCAGAAAAGTTACATATTGTACCTTTAACTGCATCATCGCTATTAAAATCCATACTAATACCCTGCCCTCGCATGGGTTTATGCAGGCTCACCTTTTGTGTGTATGGTGACGAAGTGTTGTGTGCATTTGCATACCCACATTTTAGGTGTCTATTCATATGAGAAAATGTGTGTGTGCTTTTCAGAGTTAATTTAGAGAGAATGAGTGTGTTTGTGTGTGTGTGTGTGTGTGTGTGTGTGTGTGTGTGTGTGTGTGAGTGAGAGAGAGAGAATGAATGTGTGTGCGTGTGTGCGTGCGTGCGTGCGTGCGTGCGTGCGTGCGTGTGTGTGTGTGTGTGTGTGTATGTGAGATCCACACGTTGCAGTCGTAATCAATGTGCCATTCCACAGATGGGGGGTGCAGGCCTCTAAAAAAGACTGCCTCATTGTATGCCCCGCTGTGTGTAACACATGCAGACTTACTCTGCTGGCGGTGCAGATGGGCCACCAGGGGCAAAGGTTACTGAAGCAAGGCAAGCTGATCGTCACATGTTTTATCCCAAGTTGCTATGAACAAGAGATATGTTATCAAATGATAATGGTATTTGTCCAGCTTTGCCCTGACCTTGTTGCGTAAATGTCCTCCATACACATTCTTGAAGGGTCACTCATCATATGAAAATGAATCTGACAACTCATCTGTAAAAAGCTTATGCTTTCCACTGTATCTCTCAAATGGAGAGGACGTGTGCATCCTTTGATTGATTTCCTTTGTGTGTGACAGACCTGGGACCTGGTGAGCAGAGAGGAGACATTTTCTAGGAACAGAGCAGCGCCAGCGCTCCATCTTCAATACCTGCTGCTGCTGTTCAATAATTAATGCCCCACACTGCTGAGCTGCTCCAGGAGGGAATGACAATGGAAAGCTTGATTACTTTTAGTACACAGTTGTTGTGTTGAGATTTATTTTAGAAAAAAAAAACACACTCACACGGATGATGCTCTGGCAAACCTGTGAAGAAAAATATGTGGAATTCCTTTATATTACATTTAACACCAATTTACCGCAGCATCTATCACCTTGTTTAGTTATAGTGAAAATAAAAAATATATGTCATAATGGTGTGATTTGAGCTTGAATCCCAAGATCCAGAAATCATGTGTCATGGAGCGAAAAATTATTTATTTAGCGATACGTCTTATTAAAAATACACCAAAGCGTATTGACCTTTGAGAGCGTTAATCTGTGTGAGTTAAAAATAGATCTACTTCCTCTTCTGCTACACAAGACAAAGATTGATCTCGGGTCATGAATAAATAATTTTGTCCAATTGAGGTGAAAAAACGGCCTGAATTGTGTTCAGACGATACTAGACAAAGCAGAGCCTCCTGCAGGGTCATAGTTAAAGTAAGTACTGCAGGCGGATTACTTCGAACCCTGTCAGCCAGCTGTGGCTCTGACCTTTGACCTCTTTCCTGTTAGTTGCTTGTGATATTGATCAACAACAACAAAAAAAAAAAAACTTGTTCTACTCTAGTACTCTTTTCAGGTACATCATCACATTGTCTCCTAAACTAACATGGTTGGTGAGAAATCATGGGATACTACATATATATATATATATATATATATATATATATATATATATATAAATCCCCCCCCATGCAGCTTTGATGTATCTAAAAGCTAACTTTAGAGTTTGTAAGTAAGATTTTGCAAGGGAAAGTTTTGCATAGCCTCGGGGCTAAGCCCCCCCCTGTCTTTCAATCCTAGTGACGTCCCTGGCCTACATGAAATTAAGTCCCCCTTCGATTTAGCGCCCGGTTTTTATTTCTTTTCAGTCCGTGTTTGTGTTGGCCTACTATTTTCTTTTTGTTCCCCTGTACTTGTATTGGGTTTCATCAAAAAGGCGCTATATAAATCTAAGTTATTATTATTATTACGTTAGTTGCTACAACAAACTCTTGCTAGTGACACAGTGACACATTACATCCAAAACAGGCCATATGCAACACTTAAGGTATTTTCTTATTATAAATTAATGATTTTCTGTCTGAGCAAAACATTCATCGCAACTATGACCTCCCGGTAACACTAACTAAAAAAAAAAAACTAAAAGATCTTTATGACAGCAGGTGTGGTAAAAACACTGCTGCTTTTGTCCAAAGGGTCCGCAAGAATCAACACAAACTGAAAGTTCCTCGCAGCCATTTTAAAGGGGCGCTATGCATTGACATATATAAAATGGACCAACAGATCCCGTTGTTCTGGACGGAGACCCTACGGAGCCATAACATGAGGTACAAGGTAATGGAGCCTTTTATACATTGTCATGTTTCTTTAGAAATAAACAATGGACAAATAGAGTCTTTAAACACTTCAGATGTAAAGTTATTCGCTGTCAAAGTGACGCCAAAATGAATGGCAGTCAATGGAATGCTAACGGGAGGTGATGGCTTGTTAGCATCAAAATGGCACCATAGGAGCTACGTGTTCCGAGGAGAAGCTTACCCCCTTGGCGCTATGCAGTTTTGGCCATTTCGTCGCTGTTTTCTCGCTTTTTGCTCGCAGGTTTCTCTATAGAGCTCCCCCTACAGCTTCGGAATAGATATTTGGCAGCTCCTATGTTTACTTGTGTCTGACTCCTCACTCGATCAGTCTGCCGTTTCCTCTTTCTCTGTTCCTCGGACAATGCTTTCCTAGCTTTCTGCTTCTTTTTTGCCAACTCAGCCATGACGATAGTGTGAAAAACTCCATCGCTACCTTGTTAGCCGGTTCCTGAATGAATGTATGTGTGCGGTGCCGTGAAGCAATTTGTTACATCGCGAGACCTGATATCACGCAATACTTCCTGATGCTGAGGCCGGCGACTTGCCAGCCCAAAGTTGCAAGGGTGGTTTTTCAGCTCACAGGCGCTAGGGGGGAGTGAGATGACCACCATTCAACTCAAAAAAAGTCATATAACCATTCCAATGACTCCGAAGCTGTTCAGTTAAGGTAATTAAGCTAAAAAAAAAACTGCATAGTTCCCCTTTAAATAGAGTAACAAATACGTATTAATCCGCTAACTGAAAACAGTCCCCAACAAATGCACTATTCCCTCCTGTTTGAGTAACATTTGCTAAAAGTTACATTGCCCCACTGTTTTAGGAAATCATTTTACTTTAAGTGAAAGTATATATTTGTGATCTGCTTTTAAAAATGTATGTCTTCAGTAGTAGCAAATGGGCTTTAGTCAGAGAGAAACTAACAGGGTAGAGAAGTCGGAGAGTGTTGAGAGATGGAATAACGCATTGGTCTTTTCATGGGATCGGTTAACAATAATAGAAATATCTGTAATAAAATAAAATTCTTCAAATATGTAAATTATGATTTTTACAATTTAGCTTAATGATTTTAAACATGTAGAAGTAAAAACAGCCTGAAAAGGGGAAACTATTTGCTTGTTGAACTGTTTACCAGTCTGTATATGCAGCTAGTGACTGGGGACTGGGAAGTATGCATTGCCTTGTTTTATGGGGTCGCAGGCCATAAAGGCACACAATGCTGGCTGTCAGCAGCTTCAGTGCAAAAACATTGGTGTCTTTCAAAAGCCTTTACTCTACTTTTACTTCCATGCAGTTTTAAGGTTTTCTCCTTCATTAGGAATATATGTATGTAGAGGCAAGGAACACAGAAAAAATAACAATGTTTCAGTTGTAAATCAGTTGCAGACACATGGGAAATGCATCTGCCTGCTGCCGCAACAGTGCCAGGTGTCAGAGTCCGAGTGTGCAGTGCACTATACTGACTTATTCTCTTAACACTGAAAACTATGGGGTTTGTTTTATCACTTCAAGGTACATAGAAATAATATCCCCAAACTCATACCATGCATGGAAAATATATGGATACCATGTATCTGTAAAAAAGAAAGAAAAAATATGAGCTTGCCTGCAGGAAAACTTGCTACTTGCTGTGTTTAACTCTGTGTTATCCAGCTGTTATAATGACAATACACGTTACTAATGGCCTTGCGAAAACTAAGCCTTTTCTAAAGAAAACACGTAGCTCCTTTCTGTATCTTCATGACTCATCCGCAGCCTGAGTGGTCTGGCTGTGAGTAGGACTATTTTGACAGAGCAGAAGTGCAAAACAGAGGTGGCCATGGAAACTGGCGGCATCCAATGGGAGAATAGGATATGGGTGTGTCTGGCTGATTGGCAAGTCCTGTTCACTTCCTTCTGCCTGGTCAATTAATAACTTTTTCTGCACTCATTCTTCTCAAGGAGGGAGAGAATAAGTAGAACTTTCTAGATAAAGCTGTCACATAACACTTGCAGTATCTGTGCAATATGAATTGAGCTTAGTGACGTTTAGCCATCTCACTTGCATAGTTGTCTAGTTTCTCACTAACGTTTATTTTTACACTAGTCTGAATGTAAATGATTGATTTGATTCATTCATTTGAGTCATTCCATTGAGAGTCAGGTTTATTTGAGTGGGAAAAGTCATTGATAAATGCTCTCTATTCACTGCTTAACTGTGTCTTAAAAGCATAGGTGTCTATATGCTATTGTACACCTGCTCAATAGAAGTAGCTCCCAGGTGTGAACTTGTGCTACTATACTGTATAAGCGTGAAACATAGTGCATAAACATAGTGTTGAGAAAACTTCTCAGAAGTAGGGAAAAAAGCTTCCTTGGATAATCCTCACGGACATAAATTCCCAATATAAGAGAAGTAATGCAGCATTTCAGATATATGAAATAAACTATTAAACATTTCAATTTTTCTTTTCAGTCGAAAAACGCAATTTACATTCTATCTTTGTGTTCTGTTAATTTGACAGCTAGTGCGCACTGATGAGAGGAGGAAGGATAGAAAGATCATAATAAGGTTACATGTGGTTACCTTATTTATGGTTTCCATGGGCAAAAACAAACCTACATACAGACATATATTTATTTATTGATTATATTTGCATTGTTAATCTGAATATGCAAAGTAACAGTAGTAAATAAAGCTGTCAGATAAATGTAGTGGAGTACAAAGTACAATATTTGCCTCTGAGATGTAGTGGAGTATAACGTAGCAGAAAATAGAAATACTCAAGTAAAGTACCTCAAATTTGTACTTAAGTACAGTACTTGAGTAAATGTGATTAGGTACTTTCCATTACTTCCACCACACTTGCACCACTGATGGTTGTGATGATCATGTATTAGAACTAGGACAGCCAGGTTTTGCTACTGCACTTGAAGCTGTTTCCACCATTAATTCCAGACCGTACGGTCAAAAGTTGTTTGTGATGCTGACAGAGTCCTCATGGGAACGCTTGTTTTGTTAATTTATTTATTTGTATTATTCTTTAATGCATGAAGGTTTATTGTTTTGTGTTTTTACCACTTGTTTCATGTCTCAGTGTAGTTACTATATATGCAATTTCCTGGTTTCTGTTGTGTTCTTTTTCTGTGAGCTTACCAAAGCAAATGTATTTTAACTACTTTAAAATGGCAATAAAGAATTGAATTTTGCGGTTAACAACTAACAGTGTGACCAAATATAATTTATTTCAGAAAAACAATTTTCTCCCAAAAAAGGCCCTATCTCACAATTATTTACCAATTTAGTGACACTTGGTGCAGTACACACAAGGACTTTAAATTATAAAGAGATGCATCCTAGACTAAAATGGTGGAAAACTCTGTGAATAAACCACACAACATCCCTGCTGCTTAATCCCTGGAAGACATTCTGGAGTGTAAACTATGCTTAAAATGTAAACGACGCACATATATGGTAATACAGCTTGTCTCTCCAACACAGCACTAAGGATGGCAGCCTCAGATAGCCTCACACGTTAGGACTGTCCTTTAAGCTGCAGACACACTGACCAGACGGCCGACCCTCGGCAGAAAAGGCAGTTGGAAAAAAAAAAGTGCCTTGGAACACACCAAAAGCGACGAGACGTAATACATCTCCATAACAGCAGGCACTAATCTGTACAAACGCGTCACGTGGGTCTGGTTTCTTCGGAAATTCAAAGACAGACTGTCATGGCGGCTTGTTCAGAATACGATCTCATATTGTACTAAAATAGTTCACCGAAACGTGTTTCTGAAAACATTTTAAGTGAGAAATAGGCCATGCAGTTGCTGAATCTGTCTTCATTTCAGATCGACAAAGATCAGTTTAGAAGATTTTTGTCAGATTTTGAGAGACTCTAGTCACGCTCATTCCGCCCCCCGTTTCCGGGTTAGCACTCTACCAATCAGATGGGTCATTTGAGTCCGACTGCCGGCAGTGCCCGCCCTGCTGATTATACATGTCAAATCGGCCAAAATGAAGGCCGACGGCCCCTCGGACGGACGACGGCACGGAACACACTGAACAGACTTGAGTCACTGACCTCACCAGATTGTCTAAGGGACGATTATCAGCTTGGTGTGTCTCGGGCTTTAAGGCAGTGGTTTTCCTTTTCAAGTTGCGACCCCCAATAATAATAAGGTTGGTGTTTGCGACCCCCGTCCCCCTCAAGAGCTGCAAACCGGTGTAAACAGCTGTTTCTACACGGCTCCCCCTGCTGATTTTGAGTGATTTTTGTGAATGTTCTGATAAATACATGTAAACAAATAATGCTCTGCTTTAATGACAATTTAGTTTTATCAGCTCGCACCTAGCCTTGTCCAATGTACATCAGGCTCTGCGGACTTGTGATGCATTTGTGTCTTTTTCTCTCCCCCTGACCCGCCTTCAGACCTCTTTCTGTGTTCCAGGACCTCCTGATTTACAAATGAAGCTCTGAATATAACACATGAAATGAACCAAACTCACACAGTAATGTCATTCCCCAGTCTACAATGGTATTTCATGTTTTTCTCCCCAACCATCTGGCGACCTCCAGAAATTATCTCGCGACCCCCTTGGGGGTCCCGACCTCCAGGTTGAGAACCACTGCTTTAAGGAATACAACATACTGGTTTAGTTTCTTTCCTGCCCAAAATGTAACCTCAGTTACAGCAAGACATTTCTCATCATCCAGAAACATTCAGCCATTGATGATTGGAGATCAAAAATTGCTCATTAGCATAATGAGAATGTGTGATTGCTTGCTGCTCAATGTTTTACCCTATGATGACTTAGCGACCTTTCAAGGGTGTTTTCTCTCTCTTTCAGTGCATGATGAGTGACCCAAATGACAATCAACAATCAAAAAGAAAACATTCCAGCATAAATGGTATAGATTTGTGTAAGGCTGCTGATTGTGTCCATTTGCCCAGCAGATTAAAGTGGGGTATGAATCTTAAATTAACAGCTGGATAAAACTGCTGACATTAAGATATTGTAAATTACCAATGATTAAGTGCTTAACAAAAGAGGTTGGTAGCTAATGTGGCTTCAGTGATCATCATAAGGTAAAAAAACTAAAGTGAATTATTTTACTATTTTTATTAAATGGATTTGTACTATACCTTGTAATGAAAGTAATTGCACCAGTTTACTTTGAATTAAATCTCAGAGATCTACATCAACCTAGATTTAAATCTGTGTAAATGTACATTTTGATTGGTTTAACCTAAAAAAAAAATTAAAAAAAAAAAGCTGAAACAAATATTTGCTGTAGAGGAGGAAAAATAGGCTGTCTTGCTTTTTGCCACCATATATTCATCCGCCGCGCAGTATATTATGCAATGAGGCAGTAGGGCGAACAACGACCTGGGCGGAGTGATTTTGTCAGGACTACACCCAAGCGCCTGTCCGATTGCAACGGCTTCTCTTCGTTGTATAGACCAGAAGAAAGCCGGGACGTGACGGAGCCGGGGGTTCTGCTTGCTGGAGACCACCAATAAATACAGCTTCTTTATTGCTTCTTCGTCGTTCAAGAGACGTTTGTGACCTAACTTGACCCTTCGTATTTTTTCATCTTAGAACTAATTTCACAAACATGTCCTGGCAAAGCTACGTGGACAACCTGATGGCTGATGGCAGCTGCCAGGACGCGGCCATTGTTGGGTACACGGACGCCAAATACGTCTGGGCATCGTCTGTCGGCGGTACTTTTGCCAACATTACGGTTAGTACGTTTTGTGTGTCAGCATCTAGGGTTACACGGAAGGAAAATGTACATTTTGCATGCCGGTGCGTTTATCTGCAAAGCCAGGCCTGGTTGAATGAGGATAAGGCGAGCAGTGTGTGGTACACATGGTGTCCGGTGGTCACAATCAAGATGCTTTTCAACCCACCACCAGTCTTTGTATTCATTTCCGGTAAATCTGACACACTATGTGATCATAGCGTTCATATTATTTTGTTTTTAGAAATAACGTTAGCCACCAGATCAGCGGAGGATAACCCCAGCCAGTGACCGGTACCGCGAACTCGAGCTAACGTTAAAAGAGCTAGCTAGCTAGCTTTAACTAGCCGTGTTTGCTTGTGGTAACGTTACCGGTCAGACCAGATAAACAAGTCGGACAAGCATGACCAAGAATCTAATCTAAACCAGTAACGTTACTCAATAAAAAAAAAACTGGATTTTGTCATTTGATCTGCAAGGTAATGTCTTACTTATGTATTTAACACCGTTTATACCGCCACTACAGCTCGCGGTTAGCTCAAATCAGGCCGGTCATCCCCATTGGAAAATCATTATTAGCTAACGCTAATAGCGCAAAGTTAGCGGTGCTCACATGCGTTCTCGACGCGCTGGCGTGCCACTGGTCTTTTCGTTTTCCCCTATTCGGCTTCTGTGAATCGCACTGCCGCTACCGCCCCTTATTTTCCAAGATGGCGGATACACTCCCAGTTTCTTACGCTGCATTCAGTGCTCCTCGGATGGTCCCTTTTCCCGTCTAGGGAAGTCGAACTTTGGTGTGTTCATGAGTTGTAATTGTGGAAAAACGTGCACGCTACACAGATGTTCTAATGTATTGCTCAGATTGAATAACGCGTTGATAGCAGTTTCCAGTATTTATTTCCAGTTTGGAGCTTTATTTTGGTGCTTTTGTCCCAGACTTGTTGCTGGCCTAGTACACTCCCTAAAACCACTAAACTATTGCTTTACAAAACATATCATATTTAATGCTAATAAATACGTTTTCGAACTGATGTAAGTCACTATACATGGACAGTAACTAAGGTTACAACCTGATACCATATTACAAATTATGTGAGCAACAAATTGATGTACTTGAAGTAATAAAATCTCTTACAATTAACCCAACATTTACTTCAGTCTTTTAAAGACCTCAGTGCAGCATTTATGTGAACCTAACTTGGCTAAACAATCCTCTCCGGTGCTTCCATGAGCCTCCATTTTGTCTGCTAAATAAATTATTAGTTCATTTTAAATACTTGTGTGTAACATTAACGTTAGATGTATGCATAGTGAGTCACAGTGTGACAAACGTTTCATCGTCTTTACGAGCATGTTAGCTATGAAATGATAACCCATGCTACAGACAAGTGAACTATGAACGAGTGTGTGGCTCGGGCCACCGGGGCAGGGTGACGTTATTTTTTGACTGCTCTAATTGAATAAATTTGACATTATCGTGTTTCCTTGTGAATGTGAAAAAGCTCATATAAAGCTAGAGCAGTCTAATTGCCTGCTTAGCAGCTTGCTACCACCGCTAGCCAGCCCGTTTTAGCACAGTGATATATATATATATATATATAAATTATATATATATATAATCCGCTGTATGAATGCAGAAAGCTAACGTTAAACCAGAATATGTAAAAGTGCGGTGCAAGTTTGCAAAACATAGCGTTGAACTCTCAATGGGGAAAGGCGGTGCATGTAATAAGCGGCCGGGCCCCAACATGTAGCTAGCTAGCCACTATGCTAACGTTATCTGAGCCAGTAGAAATCCTTTGGAGTTTTCCGTTTTCTTCCTGAAGAGTTTCGTGTGTGCCATGACTGTGCAGTTCTGGAGTTAAGGGGCGACGCCTTTTGTTCTGCATAATGGTTCAAAGAATAAACCCGGTTTTATAAACATGTTTTAATAACTACAGTGCCATGATGTACATTTTTGCACATGTAAGCAATAGTGGTCACAAGAAGTGGAATTTTGTTAATAGTCGGACCTTATTTATAATAGACTTCTCAGCATTATGTTTCTGTCAGCTGCAGTGGGCCTCTGAGATTTCAGGACTCGCCAGCCGTAGTATAAGCTGTGTCTTAAAACAGTCCATGCACTTTTTGCATCTGTGGAGGGCTGGATATCCTTTCTTAATACTTGAGTACCAACTGAAGTCATTATCAACTTAGCACGGTGTAAAGTAAAAAAAAAACAAATGCTGTACTTTTCTGCTACAAATTCTTAGCCTGTGTGTCTTGTGACTTTTTTTTAATTGGCGTGACTTATTTTGTTATCGTTTTTTAATTTGATGTATGGGTAAATTGGTAGATGGCTAAGACAACAAATGGCATACATTTTTGAAGTTTGAATTATTTTGGTAAATTTAAAGGCTGGTTTACAAACTAAGAAACTGAGAAAATCCTCAGTAATTAACCAGTATTGAATGGTAACCTGAGCCCTTAATCATGAACAGTGCAGCCCAGTTTCTTAATTGAAATTCATCATGCCTGTACTTACCATCCTGGCCAGTTTCAGAAGCGGTCCCTTGCTGCGTTTTACACTAAGATAACTACATTTTAGTTAGAAAGGTTAATATTTTTTTTTCTTAAATATTTGATTATATGAAGGAGACTTCAAGGTCTTTTGTAGTCAAAGATTTAATCATTTAGATTTGTGTTTCTAATTAGACCACTGTTGGTGCATATTCTATACTCAGACTAGATACTGATCCAATACCGTTGTTGAATTAATAATACACTGTATACCTTATACCTTCCTTCCACCATGTGGAAGAGACTAAAGGCACCAGACTTTCCTAACTAAATATTACTTTCCCAATTAAGACAAATTAACATAGATGTAATGTAAAAACTAACAAAACTGGATTGGCCTTGGATCTGTTAATTTTTCCGATCCCCCGATCCAGCTATTTTGTCAATATCGGGACCGATATCCGATCTTAATCCTAACTCAGACCCCATGTGACTAGCGTAAATGTATATGTACAGGGTTTTTGCTGCTTAAAGAATTTTTTGGCGAACCCCAAAAAGGTTTCAGCTGGCAGCAAAGGAAAATCACGTGCGCCAAAATGTCTGAATATCAGTAGCCAGCCTAGCCTCCCTCTCATCCACAGCTACTGTATACAGATGCGGCTGGCACTGATTTGACTGGATCTAAATGCTTCGCTGTAAAGCTAGCACTGTTTGCAGAGAGGCTGTACAGGACTCTCCCGGTGACCCCTGCGGGGACTGGCGCAGCGAAAAGCCGCTGCTGACGGGCACAGAGCTCTCAGCTAAACAAGTCTCTACCCTAACCCCTGATGCGAGTCGTACGGGAGTACACACAAACATCCTATATATTAAAGAGCCCATTTCAAGCAGCGCCAATGGTATGAAATGGTACATACTTCCTGTCTCCTAAAGGTGCGTGGCCTCGTTTGAGTGCGTAGTGAACGTATTGTGGATGGAAAGTTGGATTTAGGTTATTTATGTTCTTTTGCTAATGTTGGATATTTACACAGCTAAAAGACATATTTAGCTTCACGGAGATTAGTATTGTTAGGGCATTCACGAACGTTAGCTTACGTTAGCTTCTCCGTGTTGCCAGATCTCGCCTGAGTTTGATCCTGAGACAGAAACGGGTCTCAAACTAAGTTCATTTTCTCCTGATGTGTCCGTCTGAAAAATGAGAAATTTTAGTGTCAGAATGTTCTGGAGATATGTGGCTTGCGCTCAGGACCTGCCGCTAGTCTCCTAAAGAGGCGTGGCCATGGCGGAGCCCACGTGACACAGATACAGGAAACTACTCTGAATTGGGGCGTCTCGGTTCTAAACCGTCTCTGGTACACATGAAAAGTTTAACCACTTTGCAACCGCTTTATCGACATTGCCCTGACTCCCTGAAAAGCTGCAGAGGCTGCGTCGTTCCGCTCTGTCTTTCTAGTGAGCCCCGTTCAATTTGAATCCAGCATATAGGCTGAAATGCAAGTATTTTTAAAAACTGCATGGTTCACAAAACCCTTGATAGTGCATCACCTCTTAAGGTCTCCTTAAAGCAGAGTTGTTTTATGCTGTGTAGGATTGTGGTCCTGTGGTGACTATTGGGAGATTAACTAAGGGAACTGGCTTGGTTTACCTGGAAGTACAACTGACTGTTCATGTTTTCACACTATTTCGTTTTTAATAGTTTACTAAAACTAAAGAGATTTACTCCTATTTTGATCATCAGTGTTTAAATACTATTTCTGTTGTGCCATACATTATGCAAAACTAAATACATTTTTAATATTTGTTGCGTTAGTGATATTTAAATATTGCTGTTAAGCGTCAGAATCTGAACCAGAAAACGCTGCACTTGACAATGCTGCATGTGCGTTACCCGCTTGCGTACGGGCATTTATTTTAAAGACGATTGCAAAGCAAATTTAGTTGTTTGATTGGGGTGAAAAGTTTGTACTAACCTGTCAACACTGCAGACAACTGCAACTTGATTCAACTAACCAGACTGAACCTGAGGGGGGGGGAACAAAAGGGGAATTTGTAGACTTTTGGGTCTTTTATGTCACATTTTCAGTATTAGTCAGATTTATATATGCATAGTATCTTAATTACTCAAAATGTAAGGACTAAAAATGGCAATCATATTTTTTTAGTTTCGGCTACCGAAAGCAGATGCCACTTTTTAAAAGTAAGTGTTAATCCCTGACTATGGTACAATTACGCAGAGTTATGTTCAATAAGAGCAATGGAAAAATGCCCTAAAATCACCACAAAGTAAAAATAGAAAAGGCTCAAAAGTCTGCCTGAATGAATGTACCCAAAGAGATGTACCTGACATTCTTGATTTTGTGTCCCCACCCCCCAGCCTGAAGAAATCGACGTGTTAATAGGAAAGGACCGGATGGCATTCTTCACCAGTGGGATGACCTTAGGCAATAAAAAGTGCTCCGTAATCAGAGACAGCCTCCTACTTGACGGCGACTGGACAATGGACATCCGGACAAAGAGTCAAGGCGGAGAACCAACATACAACATTTCTGTAGGCAAAGCCGGCAAAGGTGAGCACTACATCCAGTGTGAAACATTTTAGAGCTGCAGTGACAGTATAGCCTGCTTTGATATAGTGACATTAGTTTAGCTGTATTTATAAACTTCTGTGTTGTCTGTGCATGTGGGCTAGATCTTGAATGCACCTTTCCTCAATATATGAAATACACAGGTGTTAAAATGTCTTGTGAGGAGAATGTCATTTGATTAGGATCTCTAGGAAATGCTCCGTTTGTTTAGAGCTAAGGGGCAAGTTCATATCAGAGGTTCATTGGGTCAGGGTTAAACGGAAATTCCCTTAAAGTGCTCATATTATGCTTTTTGGCTTTTTCCCCTTTCCTTTATTGTGTTGTATAGCCCAAAGTCCACCCAAAGGGACTTACCATCTTCCAGAGAAAACACTGTTCACACACTGCTCCAAACAGCTCTATTGTAGTCCAGCCTTTACTTCTGTGATGAACATGTGACACTTCGTAACACGTTATAATGCTCACCTAGCTGCTAGCATGGCACGCCCTCATACTCTGCAACTGACAGCTAGCAGTGCTTACCTAGCTACTGCGCATGTGCGACTCCCAACAAAGATTGAACAGAAGTGAGATGTCTCACTCGGTAGCTAAAACAGAGAGCTCAACACACAGGTTGAAAAGAGGAGCTGTAACAATGTGCAGTACAACAAAAATAGCGTTTTTTGAAAATTAAACCACATAAACCTATTCTGGTACAACCTCTAAATAAAATTATGAACCTGAAAATAATATGAGCACTTTAAATTATGACCGTCGTCCATGCTAATAGTTCCGTCAATTATAGCTGTGCTGCAGTTTAATATACAGTAATTTGGATGATGTATGTTTTGTTAGCATTGATCAGAAAGGTAAACATCTTACAGATTTACTAATAACAATCCTAAATTGATTACATGTTTCTTGCAGTTTCCCCTCTTTGGTATCTATTATGTGTATATGTATGTATGTTGTAGGGGTATGCACCTCTCCCTTATCAGACGATCTGATGCGTATCTAGACACATGGGCTGCGATACGATTCAGGGACAATACATTTTAACGATTCAGTTGGGTTCGATGTTGAATTGATTCAGTGTGATTCGATGAGATGCGATTCAATCGGATAGATACAGTGAATATTCGTTTAATGTAAACGTAAATTTTAAAATAAGCCAATTCTCTAAAAGCATTGCCTACCTTCAAATATTTATTTCGTGAAAAGGACTAGGCAATAGCAAAGCTAGGACTTGATTATAGTATGACTTTAACTTTAATTAGCTAGACACTTATAACCAGATAACATTAAAATGCACATCTTAAATTAAACACTCCTTGCTGCTGTAATCTTGGAGACAGTAACTCAAACATATAGTACCAGTCAAAAGTTTGGACAGACTTTCTCAACGGACTGTAGGTCCATGTTACAGATGGTTGCAGTATTACGCAAGTACACATATGAGCACAATAATACTGTTGCGTGCCTTAGCATGCGGCTAGCAGACTTTAATGCTAATGTGGTATATTCTAACTGAACATCTTAGAGCATATAAATGTCAATATAAACACACCGGAATACATATCTATATATTTATACCAGTCTACTCGCATGTCACACCTGTCTCTCTCAACGGCATTGCACACAGCGCAGCCACTTTTGTTGTCTCGACAGCAAAGCTTCAAATCGATTCGTGGCGTTGGAGTTGAGCTATCGGTCGGTTCTTGGTTCATTTAGATCGATCCAGGGGTATCTGTGATAATACAACTGGATAGCCATTAGTATTGGCAAATCTTTACACCCCTGTTCTGTTGCCAAGAGGGATTGTTTGTCCTTGCTCCTGACCTATTCATTGCCGTATTAGTCCAGATTTTCACTGAACTACCATGTATTACAACAAGATCTATGATCAAACGGAATTCCATTGTATCCTTACTTTGTGGAAAAGGTTGCACAAATAAATTAGATGAAATTCTAATCCATATTGGGTAAACATGAATTAGTCCATCCATCGATTTCAGTCAAATTGAGGATCTATCAGTTGGCTGTAACTTCCACAAGATGGATGCTTGTCAACCAGAAGAGCAGTCACAACTCACTCAGATATTTGAATACTAGATATAGATATAAAATAAAAAAATAAAGTGCTTAAAGCAAATGTGTAAAATATTAACGTAATTAATGGGCATTCATTGTTTATATGAAAATTCTGATGCATAAAATATGTGAAATCCTGAGAGGTAAAACCATAGACCTACAGATTTGACAACGAATAGTTTTAAATGCAATGTGACATTTTGGATGCGACAGTGCTTTACATTAGCAACGCTACATTTCCTAAATTGTTACTAATTTTTGTATGACGCAAAACCGAAGTCAAGTTAAGTCCTTGTTTAGGGGCTTGCCTGAGAGTTGTGCCAGGTTTCATGTTGCCTGTATGGGCCCCAATGCCCTGTCCTCCCCACTGTTCCCAGACAGGTGAGACTAACTGGTTCCCATTCTCCACATGTTGGGCCATCTTTGAGCCAGGATTCACTAAAAACTGCATGCATCTTCCTCTTTCCTTGTTAACACACTCCGACCCTCAGCAATATGAATCTGTTCCCCTGCTCATGTGCTTCCACTCGTTTCTGGTAAAATACTTATTCAGCCACTTCAGGGCTCTTACATGTATTGAGGAGAGGTACCACAAGCATGCTGCTGTATCTGCATGTGTGCCGCGTTAGTCGTGGTTGTTAGTATCCAGTACAAGATTCACTTTCCTAGTCTTTGCTGCTGGCATGGTGTGTATTGATTACAGACAAAACGCAGACTAGTTTCAAGTGGAATGCAGGAAACTCAAGTACAGACAGGGAGATGGAACACCAAGTCCCTTGCATTAGTACCACAAATTTAAACCATACCTGGTCGCTTATCTATTCAAAATGGAGAAATATGATTGTACTCTGGCCATTGCTATTTTTTTAGTTTATTTTAATTTTTTTGAAAGCTGATCATCTGTTATGAGTCAATCAAACAAGATTTGGCTTAAATGGAATTTGAGAAACTAACCGATTTTTCAGATGAGTAAAGACACTAATAAAAATATATTGCCCAGCTCTAGTGTAACTTGTGTATTTAATAAAGGAAAAAAAAACATTCATACAGTAGTGCACTCAATGCCTGATTGCTTTTGGTTCAGGTTTTTCAAAAGAACTAGGATGCAATGTTACCTATCTAAACATCACCTTTACCAGATGTGTATAGCACAACTCCATTAGGTCTGGAATTATTGACTCGGTTTGGCTCCAGTCAATACTGATTCTTACTGTGAGGCCAGAGCATGATGTGGAAAATTAGCTCCTTTTTTTAATCAATAGTTCATGACTGATCAAACCATTGTTTTTTTTAAGTGGAAGTAGGTAGATGTTAAAGGGAAGTCAAAACATAAACTACAGCTCTGAGCCTCTTTCAGTCTACACACTTGTGATGATTAAGTAATCAGGCAAACAGCTTTGCATGCATCCTTCACATTTACTCTCCCGCTGTACTCACTCTTGTCTTCCCAATTGTAATGTGTGATGTCTTGTCTCACCACCAGCAGCACTGATAAGAAAATGAATGTTTAGGTCCGGTCCAGCCTTCAGACCAAAGCGCCGCTGTGGTTTTTTGTGCCATTGTCCTCCTCTGTAGCTGTCGTGTCTGCCTGCTGCTTTTGGCTCTGTGCTCTTCTCTTTTCACTGTGATCTCCACACCTTCTCTTAATGTCCCTTCTGTCTCTTTTCTTTCAGTCTTGGTCTTGGTAATGGGCAAAGAAGGGGTCCATGGAGGCGGATTGAATAAGAAGGCATACTCGATGGCAAAATACTTGAGGGATTCAGGGTTTTAGTTTAGTTTTAATGTAGCTTATGTGGTGTAGTTGAGGGAGAGGAAAAAAACTTAACGAAAAGGAAAACAAAAAGCATAAAACTTTGAAAAACGGACCAAAAAAAACAAAACAAATTACTGTCAAGCCCATGTTTCCCCCTCAAAACAGTCCCATTAAATAAAATCCCAGGAGCATTTCTAGCAAAGCGCAGGGTTCAGGCTCTGTCCTCAACAATGTAGCCCCAGATTTAGCAAGGTGGCAATAAACAAAGTGTTCTTTTCCAGTCCTGCTATCACCATGTCTGTTCATTTATTTGTTGTTTTTCCTTTGTGTACTCCAGCATTGGTTTTTGTCATGGGGAAGGAAGGTGTCCACGGAGGACAGCTCAACAAGAAAGCATTTATGATGGCTGAATACCTGAGGAAGTCCGGATACTAAAGCAGCCTGTACCCAGCCACCTAGCAGCTCACCCTTGCCACCCTGTTGCTTTTCACACTACAAGTCCTAGTTGGTAGTTCCTTTCTTTTTCTTCCTTCTCTCCTCCCCATTTGATATCCCATATTTTGTTATCCTCTCAACTATCCTCAACACACTTCTTGCTGTGTACTCTTACCCCTTAAGCACTATACGTTGATCCATAGCAATGATGAGCATGTTGCTTACAGGATGTCGTGACAAATCTGTAATTAACCAAGACCAGCAAAAAATTCTGGCCAAACACTCGGGACAATAAAAGCTATAGTGTCAATTTGAAGTAGACATTTCTTTTTTTCCCCTCTGTCATGGTGCCCATTACTTAATCCCTCCCAAACCCCGATCTTACACACTCCCCTCCACAAGCAGCCGACACCTTTGGCGCGCTTAAGCGGTAACCAAGCTCGTCACGTCTTCCGGTTTCATTTCCCCGTCATGTCCGGGAGGGGAGACTGTGTGCATATGTCGGTCCATTGCCCTTTACCTCTCACACCCACCACTGCCTCCCTTCTGCCAAAATGTTCAGTTCCTCCCCTTTCCCTGTTTCCCCATCCTGTTTGCTCAAAGCAGGCGACACTACAAACCTCACAGGAGACTCATCTTCTTCAAACGCTTGACACCAACCAACCAGTCCCCTAAAGCCTCTCCTTTCAGATCCACGGCTCTGTCCTGAATACATTTTATAAAAGGGTAAAAAAGTGTGTGTGTGTGGGGGGGGGGTGGTGCTTGGATCGGCTCAGTTGACGATCATGAGCCAGATTTACAAGCGTTGGTGTCGTCCAGATGCTGGTAGCCTCTTCTCCCCGACTACACGAAAACCCCATGGACATTCCACAGTAACAATGGCTCAGGCACTTAATACTGTTTTTGTTTGCCAGCTCCTGTAATATATTTTTTTTTTTTTCTTTTTTGAAAGGCTGCCATTTTTGGACAGTAGATATCCCAGCATATAACCATCTGGAGCTTGTCCAGTTTGATTTTTTTTTTTTTTTTTTTTTTTTTTTTTTTAAATAGGACCAAGTGTAGTCAAAGCTCTGGTGTTTATACAATTGCTCTAAATCATGTGAAGGATGACTGCTAACTTTTTTCTGATGAAGGAAACCCTAACCAGACAATAATGCTTACAATGGTTAAAAATATGAAGCTACAGGGGAGGTAAGGGTGGGAGTATATCTAGAAAATTCTCACTTCATTGTTTTTTTTTTTTTTCTTTATTAAAAACAAACGACTGCATTTGTACAAACCCATGCTGTGTTGAACTACAAAACTGTGGAATGAATTGCCTTTTACTCTAGTCAGCTGAGCTCTGGGGATCACGCAGTCTGTCCACGCTCAGTACTGCTAACTGTAACGTCCAAATTACAAAAAAAAAACACTTTCAAAAGTAGAAATGACACTCAATGGGAGGTGGGATTGGTTGGAACAAAGACGCTAATGGTTGTCTTGTTGAATTTGAACTGCAGAACCTGTGTATCCTGTGCCATAATATAGAGAGATCTGTTGTAAGATGGATTTTACCCACTGTCCACTAAAGTCATTTTATTGGCACTTCTTCTTTTTAGCTACAGCTCCACTGTTTAGGCCTTGTGGGATATGTGTACTCATAAAAAACAGTTTCACGTCCTGTTTGCTGATTTATGTTCATTTCCCTTTTTTTTTTTTTTTCTCACCTTTTTTTTTCTTACATCTGGGATACAGTCTCTTTAATGCATCTGATTTCATATGCATAAAACCATGAAATGCCATAAATTGATTTATCACCTTGTTTACAGACAGATCAAATAAATTTATTCCAACCAGATAAATGTTTGCCGTACTTTTTATCACACTGAACACTTATCATATAGGGCTGGGTGATATGGAGAAAATCAAATATCACGATATTTTTGACCAAATACCTCTATCGATACTGCAACAATATTGTAGTGTGGACTATTGGTGCTTTCACAAAATATTTACACAATGAGATTTTTGATAAATGATCATCAGTAATGTGGATATAATGACTAAGTGGGTAAAGGCAAATAATAGAACAGCTACAACAGTCTAAGTTCAGTAAATGACATCACTTTACTGTAATGCAGCCTTTATATCCAGGAAAAGGCAACACTTATGCCATATTACGATATCCAAACTCTAAGACCATATCTAGTCTCATATCACGATATCGATATATTGCCCAGCTCTACTATCACACCTCTCTTTTAATGGAATACTTAAACATTTTGGGAAATACTTATTGCCTTCTTGCTAAAGTCAGATGAGAAAATAGATACCACACTTATATAAAGTTACTGCTGGTTAGCTTAGCATAAAGATGGGCTCTGTCCAAAAGGGCAAGTCTTCTCATGAAGTGGGTTTAGGCCTTTCATCACATTAAAGCTGAAATGTTAGAAATTCCAGAAATTTGAGTTATTGGACAGGAAGTGTTGACATGATTTTGCACAGTAAAACCTGAAACCATCTAAAATCTGGACTAAAAAACTGCAGTAAAGTTTTTCAGTCCATTCAGTAATCATGCTTCATGAGACAGGCCTTGGGACAAAAACATTTCTTAATGCTAAAGTTGCATTTCTTTAGTGTCATTGTTTATTGCAGATTTAAGTAATTGAAGTAGACTAATTGGTAGTGTTCTTTGAGAGTTTGATATAAAGGCATTCGTATGGCGTTTCAAATTCTTGACTTTAAACAGTAAACAATCTCAACCTAAGGGTTATTCAGCAGCTGTTCTGAAGCTATCAATCATGTTATCAGCAGATGATCCAGAGGTTTAAAATTCAACTTTAAGGCCTACATAAACGAGATGTCCTTAGTAACATATAAAAGGGTAATTGAAAACTATGCTGATGTAACATTGTCATATGATTGAAAGCTCCAAGATATCTACTGAATGAACCTTGGAATACGATTGTTCTGTCAACTGGTGGTATTTTCAGTTAAGTCTTCATTTTTAATTATGTTTTAGGGTGTTTTATGCCTTTTATAAAAATAAAAATAGAGAGATGTGGAATGACATGCAGCAACTGTCTCCAGCAAGACTCACCAGGGAGAATGCGGTTCAGGGTCGGTTCTTTATACCCCCAGCTCACCCTGTGAAAACACTCAAGGTAAAATTGCTCTCTTAACTGAGAAATTAGTAATATTTGACAAAGAGTGTAGAGGCCCCAAACCTTCCACTTGCTAATGAGCCATGCCAGACTTAAACAGGCTGATTTGTATCAGATAGTAATTTGTGTATCATCATTAAAGTACATCATGAGTAAATTATACTTATTGAACATGAAAAGTTTACTTGTAAAGTGTCATTTTACTTTTATTGAAGTGATTTCATATTGAGATCAGACATACATGAGCAGGAAAACACTAACAAGACAAAAAGCATCAACTGAAAAAGGCAACAGGTTTCATTAACAAAAAAATCATGCCATGTTATGAAAAAAAAAAGCGCATTTACTATAAACTGTTTATTAAATGAGATAAGGTCAGTTAAATGTGTATTACAAGGCCTATCCAACCAATAACTGCTTGTGTTAAATGGAGTGATAGGTCTGGAGCAGCCACAAGAAGAATACCACAGGCAGCGCGGACATACAGTAGTGTCTAATAGAGTGTTTCTCCACACTGTATGCACACACAATGTAACGTTGCATCTTTGCTTCGAATGGGTTTCTCAAACTGCTTTGGCTTCAGTTTCTTTTAGTGTGAATCGTAACAAATAAACTGGCACAAAACAGGAGCACCTGGAAGGCTAGAAATAAATTGGCAAAACCACATTGCTGTGGCTTTAAATGTTTCTATACTTGCTGAATGTTAAGTTACATTTTTTACAAAAAGGATGCTGCATAGCGGTTGGAGTGTCAGTGTAACTTGGACATGTATGTACAATAATGAAACTTTCCCATCATCTGAAACATGTAGGATAGAAGATAATTAAAGGTAAAAATGTAACTTATTGTGAGCTATACTTTTATACACAGTACTTTACTGAACAAGGATGATCTTATGTGACTTTTCCATCTTATCTGTGTATCATCTTTTTTTATGAATACAGTATAAAACTCTATTGTACATTTGCGTCACCAGTCCTGTCAAATCTGCCAAGCGGCCCCTCAGATATGCTCACCGACTTCCTCTCACACAGTTGGAAACCATCACTTTATCTGTAATAATCATGTTAAAAATGCAACTTAGGATTTGTATTTGAACTTGTAGGGAAGATACATTACAATGTCTTGTAAGCAGTGACAGAAAAACTTGAAAGATGAATCTGTTTTGTGACCCCCAACAAAAAAGTCTCTGCAGCTGTGAGGTTGGGGGGGGGGGGCTTGGCCAGCCAACAATCAGTCAAGCTCGGGGCAGGTCGTGCTCGTGGCCTTCAGAGCAGGGCTGCTGCATCTGCACCACCACAGTCTCTACGGTGACCTCTTCCTCGCTGTCGCTGCTGTCCAGCTCGTCGTCTTCGTAGTCCGAGGACTCCTGGTCGTGCTCGGAGCGCGACGCTCCTGACATGGTGCCGAAGGAGTGGGCGCTGGTGGAGGCCAGTGAGCGCAGCAGAGGGGTGCTCTCCGATACCTCCTCGTTCTCTTCAGGGCCGCTCTCCCCCTCCTCTGAATCGGAGTCAGAGTCACCATGCGAGGGGACCACTTTCTGCTTGCACACTGGACACGTCTTCTTAGTTTTGGTCAGCCAGGGGTCCACACACTTACTGTGGTAGGCTACAGACAAAGGCACAATAAGCAGAAAAGGTTGATCATATTCTGATTTAGCAGAAATTTAACAACCTGTTTAAGCGTGAAAAGACCCCATGTCATTTTCTTGTACTTAAAGGGCAAGTCTGGTCACATTTTATTTTATTTTCAACAAATCCAATGAGAAGATCAAAACAATCAATTCATCTGACTACCAAATATTGCCTGTGTAGCCAAAGCCTGACGTAGCTTATTTCTCTGTACCACATGAGCACTGTAGTTTATTTTGAGTGGATCATAAACATACCATCTGTGGCTGAAAATAGTCCACAAGAAATTCACTGTGCACTAGGGTTGGGTATCGTTTGGTTTTTTTCCGATACCGGTGTTAAAGCGATACTTTTAAAACGGTGCCGGTGCCTAAACGGTTTTTAAAAAAAGAAGGGTACTAAACAACAGTTGGCGACATTAAAAAACGGCTTGTTTATTGCTAAGGCCATATGGTCAAAGTTGAAGATTTAATAATAATGTAATAACTATAACTTATAACAATAACTTATTTCACCAGTAAATTGCTGTTGAACGACAAAAACAACCACCAGATGGGAAAAGGGTATTTTACAATAACTTTGAATGCACCACGAGGTTACCTGTTTCAAGTGAACACACCATCTGTGTTGTTTTTCCGACAACAGCAGCTGCAGACTGTTACGTCCCGGTGTTGAAATCCTCTACAGTGAAATACAGTCGCACTTTACACTGTTTAACGTTAGCTGTCAACATTTTAACCGTGTTTAATCCAGCTGCTAGCTAAAGGTAGGCACCGGTGCCCTATTGGCACCACGTTTCGTTACCCAACCCTACTGTGAACTTAGTGACCAGCTGCTATGGAAAAATATTTTTTCCCCTAAACTAAAAATACATATCAGTGACCAGTTTTGAAAGATGTAGGTCTTAAGCACATATAGGGCCCTATCTTGCACCCGGCGCAAAGCCCGACGCAAGTGTCTTTGCTATTTTAAGACCATCCAGCGGCCACGTCGTTTAAACCGCAAATGCACCCGCGCCCATCTTTGCGCCCATGGGCGTGCTGGTCTTAAGCTGCAGACACACTGACCAGACGGCCGACCCTCGATAGAAATGGCAGTTGGACTGGTCAGTCTCCCCGAGTTGGTCAAAAAAGTGCCTCGGAACACACCAAAGCAACGACACGTAATACGTCTCCATAACAGCAGGCAGCGCTAATCTGTATTGTCGTCCAAAAATGAAAACCAGCAGCTGATTGGACAAACGCGTCACGTGGGTCTGGTTTCTCTGGAAATTCAAAGACAGACTGTCATGGCGGCTTGTTCAGAATACGATCTTATATTGTACTAAAATAGTTCACCGAAACGTGTTTCTGAAAACATTTTAAGAGAGAAATAGGCCATGCAGTTGCTGAATCTGTCTTCATTTCAGATCGACAAAGGTCAGTTTAAAAGATTTTCGTCAGATTTTGAGAGACTCTAGTCACGCTCATTCCGCTCCCCGTTTCCGGGTTAGCACTCTACCAATCAGATGGGTCATTTGAGTCCGACTGCCGGCAGTGCCCGCCCCGCTGATTATACATGTCAAATCGGCCAAAATGAAGGCTGACGGCCCCTCAGACGGACGACGGCACGGAACACACCGAACAGACTCGAGTCACTGACCTCACCAGATTGTCCAAGGGACGATTATCGGCTTGGTGTGTTTCGGGCTTTACAGGGAGGTGTTTTCAGGTGAATTCTTGGCATATTGCTATCTTGAGGCAGCGGGAAGTGATCACGCCATTGACCAACAAAAAACAGGTCTAAAGTCAAAATCACAGCATTTTGTTATTATTTTAACAGCGCATTAGTCAGTCCCTCCAGGATTTCACGATGTCGCGATCACACCAATTCACGCAAATTCAACCAATCACTGCGAATTTAGTGTGACTCGCAATTTTGACCAATCACCGCAACTTTTCCGCAAATTTGACCAATAACCTGAAGTTTCCCGCGACTTCAACCAATCCCAGCAGTCCCACGTGCCGTCAGTATGTGACTCTTGAGAGCCAATGACCAAGCGGGAGTGAGAACGGCCACGGGTTGATCATTTCCTTGTTTGTGATGAAGACGAGACGTGTGTGTGACTCGAACATCTCACATTTACCAACAAAACGTACAGCGAAAGGCCGTGCAAAACATTTCAGACCGTCCCGCCAACCTGTATACATTTTAACATTAATGTACGCTGCAATGTTTTTTCTCTCTAAAGTCGCTGAAAGCTGCTGCTGTTTCAATCCCGTCGGCTCTCTGCAGCGGGCGGGGCTCAGTTCCCCCCGCAACTGATGCTTGCACACACACAATCACACACGGTGGCTGCAGGAAAAACCGGGATGAGATGACACGATGACCTAAATTGAGGACAGCTACGCTCGTTATTGTAAGTGCAATGATAAGTTAAAGTCCAATAAGTACTTTATCAAACCGTATGAATGTGTGTCCCAGGCAAGAATAGGAAATTAACTAACAATGTAAAGATCAACAAGCCACTGACACATATGTTCAGATTTGATTCATTCAATAAATTATTATTTTTGTCTCAAATCCACCAGCCATTTTCATATTATACCAACATTTGCAGCATCCTGAGCCTTTTTGGTAAGGTTACTAGGAAATCTCAGCCCAGAGTAGTTTTATTCTCCCCAAAACAAGTTTACTTTTTTTTTTTAAAGAACTATAAAAAAAAAAAAAATTGCAACTTTTTTTTTTTGCAACTTTCACTGTCTCCCACAACTTCATTGCAACAAACATACAAAAGACATAAGAAACTTTTATTGCAACTTTTTACAAAAGCTCCCGTGAAATCAGGCATTTTGGGCCGCAACAATCTCAAAAAAAAAAAAAAAAAAAGGCCGAGCCTAAAAGTGCAGAAGTGTTCAGACTCACCATGAGAACATGGCAGGACTCGGAGTTTATCACCTTCTTCATATTCGTCCAGGCAGATGGCGCACACATCATAGTTGTCCCCTGTGTCAAAAAGACCAGATATTCATTTTCTGACTGAACACATTGGAAGAAAAGTGCTTTACTGAGCATTGATAATACTAATTTCTTATTGGCCCATGGGCTTGCATTGTTGTCAGATACCTGTGCAGCTCTGACACGGTAGATACATCACAGCTATGAATTCATACTTATAGCTAGAAGACTGCTGAAACTGATAAAAGCTGTTAGTCATCAATTCTTAGTAGTAAAGTAAATTCATAAATAATATGCCAACCCAAAACCTCCAATTTTAAAGCAGTATATTTTTGATTTGTGGCCATCATATAAGTACAATAATCCACTGTATGACCCGATTACTTGCATGAAATGAGGGCTAATAACAGTAATTAGTTTCAGTAATTGCATGGCTCATCTTGGATTACATCACCTTGTACTGTGTAGGTAAAAGTGAGAAGCTAAGTGCCATAGGTTTGGGATATGAGGCCATTATTAGTGCACAGAAGATGAAATTATTGTTTTTATGGTTTTCCTGAAGGTCACTGACATCAGGTGGATCCATGACGTGTCAGGCAATTAGGAACTCCAGCTGCTTCATGAGTCTAATTTCCTTAAATTCTTTAAATTGTGTCACTTTTCCAAATATGTCCCGGCACCCACCCATCCTCGGCCTGCAGGGAGAATAACTGCTAACCCGCCAGCACTGCATTTCTTGAACGTTGCAGGAGGTGCAAAGTCTTTCTGTGCACTAAAAGCTCAGGAATCTATCAACGCACTCCCTTTCAAATTCCTCAGCGTTCTTCTCATTTTCCTTCCCTTCCTCTTCCCTGCCCGGGCTGGAGGGAGGGGGGGAGCAGGGCTGTGGGTCGGTGTGTTTATGTAAGCTCTAAATGAGCATGTTTTCCCCGACTGGGCTCTCTGTGTCTGTGCCAGGGCTGCATGTGACCGTATAAGGATGGGGAGTCACATCGACCCCCCCGCTCCTCCTCTTCCTTTCCTCTGTGAGCGTCAGCAACTTCAACTCAAGGCGATGTTTATAACTTTGCTCCCTTTTCCTCTTCACACCTTTAGCTCTGTTCCTTCCTCTCCCAAACATCACCCTCGCTATCATCCCCATCTTTTTTTCTTTTTTTTTTTACCCAACATTCATCCTTTTTTTTTTTTTTTAAACATAATCCAAAGCAAGCCTCCATCTTTTCCTTTCTTCCTCACTCTCCCAGGCCAGTGCTGGACAGTCGGGGTGAGGGAGCAGGAACGTTTGTGCAGGCATGGATCCAGTACACCCTCAGGAAATGCTGAACTGTGGCATTTACTGAGCTATTCTGAGTGAAGCAGACAGAAAAGCATCAGTGACTTTCTGAACTACAAACACCATAAAAGATTTTTCTTTTTTTTTTTACCAACTTGGGGTCTTACTGTTGTAGTTCTGGCCACCATTTCTAAAGTTAATAATAACACTGCCTGAATGAATAGGTGAGATCTGGCAATGCAGCAACATCACTACAAAAATAAATCAAAAAATAAATAGGAGAGAAACATGAGCGATCAGACCCCCAGGTTAGCCAAAGGTAATCTTTCCACACTGTCTTGTAAACAGCCATCACAGTTCACTGACCAACTTCATAGTTCAGCTTTGCTTTAGTGTACTTGCAGCTCCCTGGGTCCAGACCATTGTGTTTAGATTTAGTTATTTAAAAATTTCCTTTTTTCGAAAACTTTTCTCTTTCTCTCTCTCTCCAACTGTGCATCGGTGTCAATCATTGTGTTGCAAGAAGATACTTAATGTCCAGTGGGAAGAGCAAAGGAGAAAAAGTGTAGCCTGTGTTACATTAGCCTGGCGAGCTAACGCCAATAATATACAGTGCTGCTCATAAGTATCCATACCCATGCTAAAGTTGACTAAAAAGAGGAATAAAAAAAATCATCTTTTGGAAATTGATCTTAATGCCTTAATTAAAAAAATGAGGGAAAATCCGACCTTTTAAAGGACACAATTTTTTTCTGTGAATGAATAATGTATTGTAAATAAATAAATGTTCTTCCTTGAAATACAGGGGCCATAATTATACATACCCCTATGTTAAATTCACATAGAGGAAGGCAGATTTTTATTTTTAAAGGCCAGTTATTTCATGGATCCAGGATACTATGCATCCTGATAAAGTTCCCTTGGCCTTTGGAATTAAAATAGCCCCACATCATCACATACCCTTCACCATACCTAGAGACTGGTGTGGTTTTATTTCAGTTAGCCTAATAGCTGGTTTGATTTGCATTGATATGGATCTTATCTCAGTTAGCTATTAGGCTAACTGAATTAAAACCATGCCAATCTATCCATCAATCCATGAAATAACTGGCCTTTAAAAATAAAAATCTGCCTTCCTCTATGGGAATTTAACATAGGGGTATGTATAATTATGGCCCCTGTATTTTAAGGAAGAACATTTATTTATTTACAATACATTACTCATTCACAGAAAAAATTGGTGTCCTTAAAAGGTCGGCTTTTTCCTCATTTTTTTAATTAAGGCATTAAGATCAATTTCCAAAAGATGATTTTTTTATTCCTCTTTTTAGTCAACTTCAGCATGGGTATGAATACTTATGAGCAGCACTGTATGTGTACTTTCACTGAACCTGCCCAACAGAATGTTTGATAACTTCAACATAATTCAAAAGATGTGTGCCTGTTGAGTGTGAAGCCTAAAAAAAAATGACTCAAACCAGCTCAGCGCTCTGTCCGGTGTCCAGTGACAAACGTGCAGCGCAACGTTCTGCAGCAGAACATAATTCACAGGCTGGTCCACTCATTCCTTCTCATGGAACAAATTACACCATTCCCACTGATCAAAGAGCCGGCTGTGGACGTTATCTACTCCTCATATTTAGAAGCTCCTACCAGGGATCAGCTTCAGTAATGTCATTACTGTGACCTACACATGTGAGCTGAGATTCACTTTCATGAGTGAATGTTAAAAAAATAAAATAAAGGTATTTTCGTACAAGAATTGTCAGTTGACTGAATGCAATAATAATAATAAAGTATGTTTTTTTTGAGAGAGAATAAACCAAATATTAAAACAGGTATAAATGAAATGCATGCTCAACAACATCAGGACATATGTGGAAAAAAAACACCTAAATAAAATCTTTTCTACCAAAGTGTTAGCAGAGGTGATAGAAACAAGTCTTAATATATTGTGTGCTTTTTTTGTGTTTTGAGTTAAGTCAGCTTCGAAGAATTTCTCGAGGCCAATAGAAAACATCATGTTTAGGCAATGTGTACACTTTTCAGATGCGGGGAATCCCTTACATTGACGTTTTGGGGCCAGTAGCACATCTTAAAAAGGACTCGCGAGCCAGTGCAGCTCTTCTCCCCTCTTTTTTCATTAATAGGCCAGCCTGCCAGCATTCCTGGCTCTCGGAGAAACCACGCTGTCCTACTGAACTTCAGATGAGCAGTGAATGTGCGTAGCAGAGCGAGAGTGAGTGGGAGAATGAAGGAGAGGGTGACAGAAAAAGGAGTCAAAAAAAAATAATTGCTTCTGCACAGTTCGACACTGGTTGAGCCAACCAGACAAGGGTTAGTACTGAGGCCAGTGAACTAAGAGACAGAGAGAGCTCCTCTGTACTGACATCAACATGCCTCACACACCGACGGCTGAGACACTGCAGCTGCTCTGTGTTGTGTGTGTGTGTGTGTGTGTGTGTGTGTGTGTGTGTGTGTGTGTGTTAGAGAGCTAGGCTCCCTGCCTATGGTTTGGAAGTGGAAAGCTGCGGAGTGGAGGGATGGAGTGACTCATCATTAGAGGGAGGGATCACGCTGCAGTTGAGGGGTCAGAGGGAGAGTCTAATGAATGGTCTAAAACAATCCCCCTCAGTTTCTTCAGCCTGTTTTAAGTTAACTGTGTGTGTGTGTGTGTGTGTGTGTGTGAGTGTGTGTGTGTGTTCACAGTTTCTGGCTTTAACGTCTGCTAGACGCCAGTTGCTGGCGAAACTCGCCACCCAGAGGGCCAAAACTCACTGTCAAACGTCAGGCTTTCAGCCTAAGTGGGGATGACGCAAGGCTCTGCAATAAAACCAGAGCGTAAGTCAAGTTAATGGCAGAGCGGCGCTGTATGCTGACAGCTGTGGCAGCTGGTATTACATAATCCTGTACATTGACACAGATCTTATTTTGCATGCTGCTGCTCAGACTGGTATTGTGTAAGAATTACACGGGTACCATGGTTTTCATTAAGGCATTGTGCACCATCCATAAAGACTGCCTTTGTGTTAGCTACTTTTCATTTCAGACTGTGCACCCCCTTTTCCATCCATGCAGGTCTGACATTATCCGATGCCTATTGCCTACCATCACCACCTCTGGCCCAAATCTATACAAGAACTGTTGGGTGGCTAATTGTAATAATAATAAAATACTGCCAGCAAGTATTAATGTTATAAATGAAATACACGCTCAACAAAAACAGCAGAAAGAAATATGTGAAAACGATGTTAAAAAAAAAAACAACTGCATGTCTGACAAAGTGTTTGCAGAGTTGATGGGTTTGATTGGTGGGCAGATAGACTCATAGAGCAGATAGGCAGCCTGCCAGCACAGCAGCAGCCGAGGCAGTGGCAGATCAGCTGGTTAACATCTTCCTGAGGTGACATCACACCATGTTGCATTTATAAACTCTCCTGCCTCTGAAACGAACCTATGCAGTACAGGGGTATTCGAATATTAGGTTGTAAAAAGAAGCACAAAAGTGATCTCTGTTATGCCGCTTACTGGTTTCTGATCATGTTGTGATCTATGGATTTGCATTGGCTGTTACTGCGCCCAGAAAACTCAAATTTAGACAAAGATGGCAGAGCCTTGGTGAAGCTGAGGAGGGACAAGCAAGCATCAATCAATACGGCTGAGAGAAGCAAACTGAATTATTTTTTTTTTTTAATGAAGCTGTACAGATATAAATGAGAAAAAGTGAAATAAGCTACTGAGACCATAATGCCACTGACAAAATGTATTGTATCTCTATTTCAAGAGCAAAGTTGGGAGTCTTGGAGCCAGCATCTTGTGGCCACTGCAGCTTCAGACATTTCAACATGCAAAGTTGTGGATTGCAGCTTTAAAAGCAACACTAACACAGCATCACAGTGTTCCTGTTCACTATGGCTGCGTCTGCTCAAAGCCCCCAGAGTCCAAGCTCAGCATTATCTGTTGCAGCAGAGGCCAGAGGCACTATTAGGCATACTTCCCACTCTGTGCTGCACACACATACACGCATGCACGCATGCACGCGCGCACGCATGCACGTATTATTGCCAGTCCTTGTTTTGAAGAGTGATTTCGCTTCTATAATATTGTCGGACTCCAGATCAAGAGACATCATCTGTTTATTCGACACATTCTTCTTCCTTGTCAAAACCTGGCGCCTACTTTACCCACAATGCAACGCAACCGCAAATGTTCAGACGCAGATTCAGGTGTGTTATGCTAGAGGGGCTAATGTAGCCTTGAGTCACTAGCTTTACGTAGAAATGTGGAGCAGGCTATAGAGGTCTGGTGAGCTCACTCCTTTCATTTGTCATTTTTTTAAACTTGTAGTCTTCAGACCCAATTAATTTGATCAGACTCCCTTATAAGGCTTTATGCAACTTTATCTCCACATATGCAGTACTACTTCCTGAGACCTGTAAACAGACTTTGATGTGTAAAACTAACAAGCACTTACCCTTTAAGTGACTGTAGATGACCTTCTGGTATAAACACACAAAGCTATCAAAAACAAGTAATTGAAACCATGGTTATTGTTAGTAAAACCTTTTTGGCAACTAGTACATCAGCCATTATCCAGTTGTTGAGCTCATTTCTATGACACTTCACTGATAAAAAAAATAATACGCTCTTCCTGTTATTAGAGGTCTTACACTGACACTGTTGGAACAATAAACCGCATTGGACAACAGAGGCAGTGTCCCTACTGTTACAGCCCTCCCATGCTCAAACCTTTACTAAGCTAGCCTTGCTCCAGAGTGCAGGGCTTAAAAGGTGATTAGGTAGAGATTTGGTGTCCCCTTCCTGTATCGCCAAGTGCTCTGACTCAGCTGACGGGAGTGCAGACACCGTCCCGGAGGCCGTTTCCTGGACATCTGAACTCCCTGTAGCGGCCAAGGTCGACTGTAGCGGTGCCTGGTGGAAACCCTGAGTCAGAGTGGGCACGGCCACCACAGCGCACAAACCACAGAGCCTGACGTGACAAAAACATCTATCTGAGTAACACACGCTGCTTTTAACTGGTGTGTTGCACGCGCATCTGTTTCTGCCAGGCGGGGAGGAGCAGCTCGACTCATAACCCCCTTAATTAGCAGCTTTGCAAGGGGTCTACTTATCATGCACCACCCGTAGTCTATAAAGCTCCCCGGTGTTCCCCTGCACAGCTGATTGTAGTCACAGGCTTTCTAGTCTGCACAAAACAGCTGCCAGAGGAAAGACAGCCGGCACAAACCCCTCTAAATACACAGACAAAACTTACTTGACCATAGCACAAAGCGGATTTGCATCGTAAAACAATGTTATAGCCTGTCTGACCCTTGTACCGAGACAGAGGGGAAGGCCAGAGGCAGAACTCTAAGAAAGCTTCAAAAGTTTCCACTCAAATGCTCAAATTCACACAAAGATGTAGTATTTACCTTATCTATCTTACTGTCCTTACATACCAGCAGCACATACTGTACTCAACACGTCTGAGATAAAAAAAAAAACAAAAAAAAAAACAGAATACTCCTAACTTTCATCCCCCGTCAGGCCTCTGGCATGAGTGAGACTACATTCCAAACCTTCAGTCATGTGTCCAGTCACAACAGAGAGGAGCTCTAATCTGCCACGGAGGGCTTTGTGGAAAAATCAAGTCCATATTAATCCGATTAGCTCCAAGGTGCAGAGCTCCAGGGAGGAATGATGTGTCGTAATGTATTGATGACATCTCTCTTCTGGGCCAAATCATGTGAGAAAGACCAGCATGGTAGAGGAGGAAATAACATCTCTACAGACGCTAAGGTCAAAGTTTAGAGCCGGGATACAGCTGACAAAGACGAGGTGAACATTTTATTACTGAATTACTACCTAAACAAACGGGCCCTACATTTACAGTCAAACGCACAATGTTTATTTTCCGTAGAGTGTATACTGTAAATAACTTAACGATTGAAATTATACAGTCACAGGTAATCGAGATGTTTGAGGATGCCTACATACCTTTCTTGTACTTGTGGATGGGAAGTTTCTTTAGCTGATCTTTGCGCAGGCGGCTCCTCCGAGCCCGGTGTCGATCCTGGACAAACTTGGTGATCTAGGGACAACGGAAAAAGAATCCTTTTTAAAATCAGTACACAAAACACACGCATACATCTTTCTTTGTCCAGGTGCTGAGTTCGAAAAACTGTAACTGTGATTCCTGTCACATTAGGAAAAGTGCGATCAAGTCTGGTACCGGACGGAGAGCCAATCTAGACTCAAAATGTTTTCCTTCTGTAATTAAGTAGAAATGGGTTTTTTTTATTCTTTTTTGGGCTGTTTTGGCCTTTATTTCATAGAAAAGCTGAAGATAGGAAAGGGGGAGAGAGAGGGGGTCTGACATGCAGCAAAGGGCCGTGGGTTGGACTGGAACACGGGCTCTGCGGTAAGGGCTGAACCTTAGTACATGGGGCGCACGCTCAACCAGGCGAGCTACCAGGGCGCCCCAAAAAGTAGAAAGGAGTGATTGCAAGTCCTCACGAGGAGGCAAAAATCCTTTAGAATACCAGCCATGTTCAATCATCAAATGTACATAACTACAACTTTAAATACGCTCTATAGTTCAAACGAAGATTTACCATAAAAACAACGATGAGGACGAGACAGATTCCCACAATGATGAGAAAGGGGATCAGGTAATATTCCAGTGGCAGGCTGAAGTCTGGCATGAGGACCACATGTCCCCTAGAAAAACAAGCAGAGCCATTGTCAGGTGTTGGCATGTAATACAAACAGACACAGAGGCAGCATTTCATTACGGCTCATCATTTTGACTGCAACGTAGAGATTTATTTCATTGTTGTTCAAAAACTGCAGCGTGACATATATAAGGTCCTCTATCAACATGATGCTGTTTCACAGTATTAGTTAATGCGGTCTGCTTCTTTTCACAGAATTCCCTCTACAGCAGAAATATCTCTGCACCAGTCAAATCTGTAACAGCCAACTTGGTCCACACTGACAAAACTCTGCCAATACCATGTTTGGTGTTCATTCCACTGCAAAAGACTTGGGAATAACACATGTATTTGGATGGTATCTGACAAGCACACACACACACACACACACACACACACACACACACACACACACACACACACACACATACATACATACATACACACACACACACACACACACACACACACACACACACACGGAGAACTTTAATGCTGTGACTCTATGGGCTTCTCTGACAGACATTTCATTACCACCTCAGCAGCAGTGACAAACCATCACAAGACACATCCTCTGCCTTTATATATTACAGGGCATTACTCTACTACATTATTAGATCAAACTCGTATGGGAGCAGCTGTACAGTTTTAGATGAAATGAAAAAGCAGCCATCTCTTCACAATGTCACACTGAAAGCCTGAGGAGATAAAACCTGCTTCTATTTATTATTGATGGGCAGAAAAATTTGATTTGAGTTTAGACTTACCCCTTGTCATACGTGAAGTCTTCTTTCAGAGAGGTGGCAGTCACCTCGCTCACAAACATAGAGGGAATATCTATCTGCTTCATAACATCCACTAAAAAAGGGAAACAAAAACAACTCTAAATACATCACGTCACTGAATTAATGCCTGAATCCGTTTCAAGCCGACTTTAAAAATCAAAGTCCTGTTAGAAAGACTTGTTTGTAGCACACTAAGAAACTAAAAGAACGTTCTTAAATTGTCACGATTTGACAAAAAACCTACCACTTACTTACAAGGTCCACTTACTTCCTTTCGTTGGAGTTTGCTTAAAGTTGTTTAACAAATCAATCTGCAGATGAAGGCCATGAGATGTTTTTTTAATCTATAGCTGAAACAATTAGTCAATTAATCATTTGGTTGATCCAATACAATTAATTGGCAACAATTGCTTAATCCTTAATTTGTTTTGCAAAAAATACCGTAAAAACCTCACTGGTTCCATGCGAGTATTTGCAGGTTTTCTTAGTCTCTTATGTCATTAAAAATAATAATAATATAATATCTTTGAGTTATTGACTATTGGTCAGTCAAAACAAGCTATTTAAAAATGTGAAATTGGGCTTTGGGAAATGGTGATGGCCATTTTCTGACCAAATAATGTAATTGATAATAAAATAATCCTTAGTTGTAGCCCTGGGTTGAACGCTCTAGGAAGTTAGTAACTGGACTGTGAGTTGACTTAGTTTTCCATTTCCAAAAGTTAATTTTCACTCTTAAGTCTACTGATCACAAACATTTTGTCAATCTCAAAGAGCTTTAGTTTTGTTTGTCTGTAAAGCCCATGAGCTTCCAACCTAACTAATGATGCCGCTCATATCCAACTTTGTAGAAGTATAAACAGACTTTTAAGCTCAGACACTGTTTGACCATCGACTTCGGTTAAAGCCTACTGACACCTTTAGTGAGCGGGAGAAATCCCTCGACAACTGGTATTACCCAGTGTATAACACACCAGCGTGCGAGATCTACTCCTCATAAAAAACACTAACCAGGACAAGAAGCCTTCTGGATCGTTTATGACTGTGCTGCACCCCCTCAAGTTTGAATAGTAGGTGAGACCTAACTGAAAGAAAACCCCAGACACCATCGTATCACAACTGTGGGCTAGATGGAGAACAACATGGATTCATAGCATTCCCTGCCTATGAAGCCTACAGCGCTGCAGGGCACCACATCCTTCCTCAAGTACATCTTGAGAGTTGAAATAGACATTTTACTATGAAACTGCACCACTGTCCCTCAGACTCGGGGTTTCAGAGAAAAACAAAAGCACATTCTCTGTCAACAGAGACCAGGCATAACCAGGCAGCTGTGCAAGATGCTTAATGCTTATGTGCGACAGAAGAAAAAGGAGGAGGTGGTGACTTACGATCATTGGATCCCATGCTGATTAAGTCATCGGAGTCCACGTTGTGAACAATGGCTGCCTTGTACCCGGCTTTCTGGGCATTGAGGACCTGTGAGGAGATAAAACATTTACGCTACGATTATCAAATGGATTCCCTTTGGTGCAAACACCTGGTGATTATTAGTAGTAATCGAAAAACAGCCTTAAGTGAAGGTGGTACATGTGATAACAGGGGTTGTGTGTCAGATAATGTGACCAAATCGGATTTCCACTATCTGACACAGCGGCATCAAACCACATTAAACATGACATAGAAACCAGTTGTGGTGAGGAGGGAGAGCTCTCTCTGTGATTCTGCTTGGAGGCTTTTAGTGATGGTTCAAATACACAAGTAAAGTCATCCTTGAAAAATCTGAAAGAAACAACCTATTCACGAACATTAGCCTTACAAATAACAGTACCACTTCCAGTTTAAGGATGCTCTCTACTGCTGATTGAACTAATTTATGATCTGCCCTTGCAAACTGAAATCCCAGAAGGACAATAAATACTAGTTTTCTGCAGTAGCAGTCTGAAAGGACAGCAGAGACCACAGATAAAGGAATGGTAACATTCAACATGTTTATAGTCTGTTTCCCTAGAAAGTGATTGCAAGAGACAAGATGTTTGCATTTCACGTATTATAGTAAGGTATGACAAATGCTGAAAGTCTGCACATTGGCTTGGCTCAATTAAAAATGAGCCATGTTGTTTTGCACATACTTTCTTCTTTTTAGTTTGTAGCCAAATACCGGCTAATACTCACTCTTTAATTTTTGTGTTTTTGTGTGCATGTCTACGTGTGCATTGTGTTAAATGTGTTTAAACTGTTGCATAAACATGCCACCATGTCTACACTCTCATTAATCATAGATGTTCCCCCCCCCCTAACCTCTTCAGAAAAAAGTTAAGCCTTTCACCGCTGCATAAAAACAGATGCTACAGCTTCCATTGTAACCTGCTCACTGTGGTGTGTGTGTGTGACATAGATTGAATGTTACATAACATAAAAGCTAGCAAATCAATTTAGCATGAAAGTTGCATTGTAAATGTAATTGTGATTACATATATGTAACAAGAAACAAGCTGAACCAGAAATAAACAAACTGAACATATTCTGGGGTTCTAAATGTATCTTATTCAGTGTATGTGTGGTTGTTTTAATGAGTATGATCATTTGATTTTAGGTATTTATAGGGGAAATAAGCACAAATCCAATATCAGAAGAATTGGAAGACAAGTGTCAAAAAACTTTCAAGGACTAAGTCAGCCAGCTGCAGTTACTATAGACCATTTTCACCTAAACCTTTTAATCCACAGCAGGTTCTGCTCTTAGAAAAACGTTATGCTGAAGACACTATAAAAGGAGCAGAGAGATAGTGTGCTGCATCGTGGATGCACGGGAAACTGATGTAATGAGGGTCTTCCATCTGCGAGGCTGTTTTTGTGGCTCTGACAGCATAGAGGCTACAGTATCCTGTATAGCCATTGTTGTCGCTGATTTCTTACAACAGATGTGGTGGAGGAAATAGGATGTGACAATATAATGCTGGTATGAATCATTTGGGCCCTATCTTACATCCGGCGCAAAGCCCGACATGTCTGCTACTTTAAGACCAGCGCCCATGTCGTTTAAATAGCAAATGCACCTGCGCCCATGGGCGTGCTTGTCTTACAGGGAGGTGTGTTCAGGTGAATTCTTGGCGTATTGCTGTAAAATGCGCCTAGACTCGTGAACAGCGCGAGCCTAGGCACAGGGACGAGCAGCAGCACACAAACATGCAAAAGATTAAAAATGAAATTGTATTATTATATGATCTGCTCGCGAGCTTTCACTTCGCGCACGAGCAGATCAGTTTCTTCTCTCCTTCCTGCTCAGCAAATCCGCCATCATAATAGCAACGCGCCAAGGTACAAACGAACCTGGCATTTAAAGAGAATGGGAGATGACACTCTGATTGGTTTATTGTATGTTACGCCCAAAACACACTTATGATTAATTAATCCACGAAGTACAACCCTTTTGAACCATGCACCCGGCGCACGGACCCTTTTTTCCGCCGTCAAACTAGCAAAAGTGGATTTGGACATGCCCTAAACGCACCTGCACTTCACGCCGTGCGCTTAGATCGTTAAAATAGGGCCCTATGTGTTCTTACACACACAGAGACAGACTTTGGATAGTAAATGGTTCCTCTGAAATTGAGAGGGAAAACAATTTGCATCAGATCACGTTACTCTACTCATTACTAATAATAATACTAAAACTTCTGTCAACGCTAGGAAAAAAAAGCATATTCTAACTGTATTGCTGCCTACTGCAAAACTAAAACTAAACCATATTGTATATAATTATTGGATTTAATATGTTGAGTTCACACAACATGGCCAAATAAAAAAAAATTAAAAATCAGCCCCAAATTTTAACATTGTATCTCATATTTATGGTGTATTTTAGGGCCAGAGCTAGAGAATATTAGCCTGTCAGACAGAAATGCTATTTTCTTTTACCTCATTATATTAGTGTCACACTGAAAATGTAAGTAAAAAAAATAAAAAAATATAATATATATATATATATATATATATATATATATATATATATATATATATATATATATATATATATATATATATTAGTATCACATTGTGTTCATGTTAGCCAAATTCTCTTAAAGAGAGACTATTACTTTAGTAGATTGACGCCATTTTTCTGCCCCTATTTTTCTGGCTCTTCGCTACATCCCCATCCCATTCTTAAACCCACCTAGAAAGCTCTGACCGCCTCTTGGTTGTTTCTCCAACCAGGGAAACGTCTGTCAGCTAGCACAACACAAGACTTTTTTTTGAATCGCTCAAAAGGATGCGGACAGTGTTTCAGATGTCTAAGACCAGGCTAAGAGAACATGAAATGCAGTCAAAACATCGACAGTAAGCATCACATTTGGTTTCCTCAGAATCAAAAAGCAATGGCTTCTTTTTAGAGCTGTCATTTGGCGCCATTTCTGTAAAATGTTGAAAACTATTGGTGAAATAGAAACTGGTTAGGCAGCCTGAGATATTGTGGATATTGTGTAAACACTGAACATCACAGATTAATAATATTTAACAAAAGTAAAGGAATCTATGATTTTCTTCCTTTAAACCACTTGTACATGAAGCCACAGAGGAAATGCTGATGTTAATTAACACTCAGAGCATGTGCGGCCCTCCTGTGGTAAATTAACACCTGACCCAAAACCAGACAGTGAGCCCATGATGTGAGGCAGTAAAGAGAATCAGATGAGCTTGAAAGATATGAAAGTCATCTGCTCTGTTAAATAATAGAAGGGGGACGCTCACACTAACCTGTGCAACCAGTGGTTATGTGAGTGTAGTATGTTAGCCGCGCCTCTCTATACCAGCATTGTACTCTGTTGTGGTGCATGAAAATCCAGTTAGACCTGTGAGGGGTGAACAGTGTGTGTGTGTGTGTGTGTGTGTGTGTGTGTGTATATATTGTGGCCTGCATGGATGCTAGTACAGAACAGCACTGTCTTTTGTCTGTTCCTTGTCATTGTGATTTTATGCACAGGCATACGTGAAGCAGCCGCAGCATTGTGATCCCATGTGTTTTCTTGTGAGGGTGTATTGTGTGGAGGTATCAATGGCTACTGTGTGCGTCTTGAAGCAGGCTGTCTGGATAAGTGACATACACACAAAATACTGGATCTGGATGTTTGTGTGTTTCTGTGTTTCTGTGTGTGTGTGTGTGTGTGTGTGTGTGTGTGTGTGTGTGTGTGTTTAAAGGAAGAAAAGTGAGCTAGGTGTAGGAAGATCTGTGATTGTAAGACATCGCTAATGTGCATTCCACAAAGCAAACATACAATGTTACACTTAATCAAGCAATCATTGTCACTTGAGCTAAATCAAACAGATCCTGACACTTAACACGTTGTGGTTAAGTAAGTATAGTTAATAAATGGCGGCGTATCGGCCTACGAGGCCTTTGTCGTGTGACATGAAATACGATCCATGAAGTCCAATGAGAGTAACAGATGAATGCGTTTAAAGTCTTAGACCAAAAACCAGTTTGTAATTCTCACACATGGTTTGTAATTCTCACACACAAGATTTTACAACTCTTGGAAGTTATAATTGACAGCAACTATTTTATCTTTCGTCACAACGATCGCAAAGTAAACAGTAAAAATATGGCATTCACGTTACAAAGTAACTTGGCGGGAATGTGTGCGACTGGCCAATGCAGTGCCTAGGCAAATGCTGTCACGTAGTAGCAAAAGTTGAGATTGGTTTAACTTTTCCCGGAGCCCCCTGCGTTGGCAGCCCCAAAACGCCCCCGGATTGGCTCCATTTACATAAATGAGAAGGCTGCGTTTTTTTCACGCAGGTCTCAAGTTGGTCTGAATGCGTACTTAGTCAACAACTTTGAAAATCAATATTTGATATGTTAAACCTCTCCATGTAGTATACATGGTATGTGCATGTAGTGTAGTTTGCTTCATATTCTGCCTCAACATGATGGTCAGCCAGGTTGTTGGAACTCAAGTCATGGGAGTAGGAAACTACTGTAACAGCTGCCTCAAGCCAAATTTTGGCCAGCTGTGGCTAATACGGGTCACTAGTGAACTAGTAAATTTCTCCTTCAACCAATCATAATTTGGAGGTCATGCTTTTCATAAAGGTCTCCTACCCTACTGCTGTTAACTCTCAACAGACTGGCCTACAGTTTAGTTTTGTGTCTTTAATGGGGATTTTACAGTAAGCGTAAAGAGCCATTTTGGCTGTAGGCTATCAAGATACCAGTGTGTGGTGTGGTCTGTCTGCCTGGGATCTGCAGAGGAATTCAACCTCTACTACTGGCTCACCCTTGTGTTTGCATGGGCAAAGATAAGGACATTCAATGCATTCCTGAGACTGAGGAGAGAGAGGCAGAAAAAAAGAGAGACGGAGACAGAAAAAAGTAAAGGGAGAAAGGGAATATGAGATGTGAAACCTCTAGAAAATAAAATAATCAATCGAAGACAAGCATGTGGCTATAACAGACACAAGCTTACAACATGAACGCATTACTATGGGCTGCTCTTTTACCATCTGCAGACCATCATGCTGAGCTTTAGCGCCATCCTCCATGTCAATTTAACAGCCTTCATTAAACCACTTAACTGTTGTTATCCCTGTGGGACCACACAAAAAAGCCTGCTGTTCTCCGTCAGCATCATATCCCTCTGTACACACCCATTATGATGGTGTTATGAGAAAAAAAAAATGAAAAAAAACTTCAAAATTAAAGTGTATTTTCACATCTTGGTTGAACCTCTAAACCTCTTTATTTACCAAAGAAAGTTGACAGAGCAACATTATGCTTCTCAGTACTTTTTTGTTCACATTTATACACATGGCAGCTGCCCTGTACAGCTATAGTGGAACAACAGTGGATCAACTAGTGGCTTAGTGCTTTTCTCAAGGGCATCTGACGTCTTTTGTTGTTATGTGACGGCATAACTTGGCTCCAGAAACTTCTAGCTCTGTTCTCTCTTTTTCTGCCTTCCAAAGTCCACATTATTTCTCCCTTTTGTACCATCAGGCCTTGGATACAAAACAAAGTGGAAGCATAATGACCATGTGATGCTCGTTTCTCATAGTAGCATCCTGTGGTACGCTGACCAAGTTTTGACTTGGCCTACAGCACAGACACTGTAGGTTTGAGGTTGACCAATTATGGATTTATAAAAAGGCAGATTGGACTCTACTGAATTGGCTGTTGTTTTTGGAACCCTGCGAGTGAACTTGTTCCAGAAGCTTTTTGTCAGGGTGTTAAAAACAGTGTGACATACAGTAAAAGCCCCAAGCAAAGGAAGAAAATTGCATCAAAATAATACTAATTGTGATATAATGTTTCTGGATAATGATAAAGAAATCAATACTGTGTCATAAAATGTCATGTCATGGTGTTTTTGTGAAGATACTTTCAAGCTGTAGTGCGTAGTTTCTGTCTCCCCTATGAGGATTTCTAAGTAATGACAACAAAACTGTCAGCGTGTCCACATGATACAAGCCTTCCATCATCGCGCCCCCCCTCCTCCACGCAGTTGCTAGTAACCAAGGAGGACACGGAGGATTAAAATAACATGGACTCTTCAGAAGAGGTAATTATCTTCACTTGGTTTTTTGCGGACTAAGTCGCCAGACGAGAGAAAACTCAGATTGGACAGATAGCTGTCTCAATTCACCATGCAGAGATCTGAGGAGCAGTCAAAAATAGTCCTCATTAATCTACCAAATTTAAAATTCCAACACAAAGAAAGCAGAAGGAAACGGAAAATATATATATGCATCCGGCGGAATTTCCTGTAGAGCAATCCTGGAAGTGTAACGTCAAGGATATAGACTACTGTAACATCAACTTCTGATGTTTTAATCTTTACTTCTTGGTTCCAACATGTGAAGTTACGTAAGTTTGAGGAAAAGTGCTGACTGTGAAATGTTATGACAAGAATGGAAACAGAGGCAAAAGTCTGAAGGGTATCCCAAGATAACTGGTTAGCGAAGTTGGTAACCACCACCAACATTATATTTCATTAAAATGTAATTGACATTAGCAGAGGCGCTCATTATTTCAGGTGAGGCAGGGCACCTCCACAAAAAAATGCTGCAGGAAACTTTGATGTGGAAAATTATTTTTACACACTTTTCCCAACTCAACTAAGCATTACATTATAGGCAAAGTCACATAGTGGGGATGGTGAACACAAAATGCAGCCAGTTTAGACAGTGACAGACTGCTTCTGAGACAAACCTGCTGAACTCTGATTCTGCATTAAGTGCATTGAGGCCTTGAAGAGTTTGCTGCCCTTCAGTAAAGAGGTTGCAGCTGTATAAAGGCCAACAACGCTGCACTGTGTATTTCTATCGAGTAGCTTCCTGTGTATGCGTTGGACTGAATGAATGTGAAGGAAGGTGTTGCTGAGAAAAAAACAACAAAAAAAAAAAAAAGAGCATTTCAAAGTAGTTTTCCACTACAGGTCACTGAACCACTGAACTATTGATGTGTGTGTGTGTGTGTGTGTGTGTGTGTGTGTGTGTGTGTGTGTGTGTGTGTGTGTGTGTGTGCCCTGACTCCTATTGGTCACAGTTGACTGGAGGTGTGTAAACGGTGCCACCTGGAGCTGCCTGACTCACTGGTGCTGTTTTTAACCGTTTGGATCCCAAAAAGAGAGACACGCTCTAAAAAGTGGTTTGCCATGAATATATTATGTTAAAAGCTTCTTATACAAACATGTTACACGTAGAAGACTTAAATAACAATTTGACATTGTCTACCTAAAGAGATGATAAAAAAATGGCCACCATTGATGTTAAATATGCCTGCAGGTTATATCTGCCTTTCTACTCCTATACTTATGTCTATGAGACTGGTGGTGTGGACAGAGTCTGCTGATAGCATCACTAATTATTGCTGCATCACCAGTGTGTGTGTGTGTGTGTGTGTACTGCATCTTCACTCCTGTGTGTGTATCTGCTGCCAACACTGCACAGTCTCCTCATGCAGTGCTGCAGCTAAAACACATCGACTCGTCTTCTCTGCTTCTCCTCCTCTTACACCACCTGACATTAGGGGTGGGAATCTCTTTGCACCTCACGATTCGATTCCGATTCAGAGGCCAACGATTCGATTCTAAACCGATTATCGATGTAACAATTTTTTTATGTACATTTCCATGCGTGATTTTTAAAAATATACATATAAATCTGAGTTTGCTACTCAGAGTTTGCTAATCACTTCCTAGACAAAGCAGCTAGACAAAGCTTAGATTTTGACATATACAGTATTTGTCACACACAAGTTTTAATGAAATGTTTTGTCTACTGAGGTTTTTATTTTGTAGTCATTCCATATTAAACATGCTTGTGAAAGTCACCTTCTCTCACACTAATCTTCCATGTCAGAGGCTCAGTCATGTTTAAAGGTGGATAATTGGCTTCTTAGAACACGAAACATGAGGTGGTCAGATGTAATGTGAGAAAGTAGATGAACAGTCTATATGTGTTTTGCCTAATTATTTTATGTATGTCTTATTAGATCATGTGTATATATACAAAATGTATTTATTTTTTCCTTTTGGCCATTTTTGTGTGTTTTTTTTCTGCACTCTTGCCTAAACTCTAAGTTGTTGTCCATTATCCCATCCTCTTTCAGTCACTCTGTTTTCTGATTTGTACTGTCTGGAGACAGTAACTTTTAAATAAAAATCAACACATAAAAAAAAAAAAAAAAAAAAAAAAAAAAAAAGATTAATTTATCAGAATCCAGCATCGAATCGTTCTAGAGAGAATCGCGATGCATCTAAGAATCGATTATTTTTCCCACCCCTACCCGACATATTTTCGTCAACAACTCCCTATCGTTTTCTCTTCCTCTCGTTTTATCCCTTTAAGCCACGGTCCTCTTTCCTCCTCCATCTTTTTTCCAATCCATTTTTCTTCCACACTCCTGCCCCGTGGAGCTCAGGCAGTATAAATGACCTGCTTGGAGCCTGTTGAAGTCACTGGCCTGCATTTGCATAGATCAGACTTGACCTCAGCTTTGTGTAAATGAGTCTGAGCAGAACAGCACACCTTTATAGTTATAGCACACATTATAGTTGATGTTTTAAGTATATTGTGCGTTAGGATCATTGTTCCCATGTTTTGGCAAAAGTTTATCATTTTTTGGAATTTGATTCACAGATATTACAATGATAACACAATTATGATATGTTGACTTTCAAGTATTTCTTTAAATTAGTCTTTTAAGCACATAAAGAAATTTGTTTCGGAACTACTTTCCATGACTTTACATTCGTTCTTAGGACATTCTAATCATTAAGAGCAAGTTTAAACAAATTTAAAACAAGTCTAATAAATTGTATTTATACTACCCAAAACACACCTTCTGGGTCTTCATGGGAAAAAATGACAACACACATAAAACACATGAGAAGCGCTTGATTTGCATATAGAAAAAAAAGGCTGTTTGGAGGTCTGTAAAAGTACACCTCCACTGGTTCAAATTGGCTCTAAACTGTATCAGATGCAGCTAAGCCCTGTTCTGCTCCTCTGCTGTTTGGACAGCAGCGCCCAATCAGGTCCTCATTTCCTCCTCCCTTAACTCTCTCTCTCTTTCTCTCTCTCTCTTCTGTCTCCCATTTTTTTTCTCCCCTTATATTCACTCATTTCTCCTCCTATCTTCTCATTCAGCTTCATCTTCACTTCTCTCTTCTCCCCCACCCCTTCTCTCTCCACAAGCTTTCTCCTCCCACCCTTTTTCCTTCTCTTGCCACCCTTCCTCTATTATTTCTTCTCCCCACTTTTCCTCTCCTCTCAGTTCCCCTCCCTCCCAAACCTCCCCTTCTTTCTCTTCCTCTTCCCTAAGTACCTCTTCGCTAAATTTAACCTCTTCCTTCTCTCCTCTCTTTGCCCTCATTACCCTTGTTATATCAGCCCGACTGCCAACTTGTCCGCAATTCTGCCCAGCCCACTTCTTTAATAATTCCACCCTCCCGCCTTTATCCTTTCCCTCCCCTCTTTGTCATCCATTCCCCCCTCCCTACTCTCTCCTCAGTGTTTCAGAGGAATGCTGCACAGAGCGGAGCTCGAGTTAGTTTCAAGGTCCAGACGGCTGATTAGATAGAGTTCAATAAAACTGCAAACTGGCGGGAGAGGCCATGTGTACTGATAACACTGTACAGCTGCAATTCATGAAACTCACTTCCCTGTGTGTGTGAGGGACTATATTTGCACAAAAGGTGTTATAAAGATTAACGCATTTTAATGATGCTTCCCAGCGTCAGTTTGTCATTCTTTTTAAAAATTGTGTTTTGTTTAAAAATGTATTCAAATGCTTTTTATTTTTATCATTTGTTGTGCTTTGGACAAAAGCATAAATGCGGTTTTGTAACTGTGAAGCACTTTGTAACCGTGGTTCTGTGAAGTACTGTATAAAGAAAGCCATACTTACTTAATTCCATGTGGAAGAATAGTATATGTAGCTAAATCAGCGCTGTCTCTATGAGGCCGTTCTTCTTATACGGTCTTATGAGTTAAAAAAGAAAATGCCGAAAGGTGAGTAAACATTTGTCCTCACGAGTAACTGGATAAGCATTTTAAAGATACGTGTTTGGAGAAATTTACAAGAACAGAAACAATTTGATCTGTAATATAATAAAGTATGTATGGGTATGCCCTCTGTGTGTATTTGCCCCAAAGGCCAAAGGGAGCAGGCGGAGCGGTTTGTTGCCACAACACGTTGCAACAGACAGAACAGCTCAGAAAAACGACACAGCCACATGATATATGTCTCTCTCTCTGTCTCTCTCTCTCTCTGTCTCTCTCTCACACTCACACACACACACACACACACACACGCTAGTCATAAATCCAGTCAGCCATAGTCATTCCCTGTCATAAGACTGAGTGAGCGTGTGCAGGAAGCTAGATCATTGTTTGAATAAAGACTGAGGCCTGTGTGTGTGTGTGTGTGTGTGTGTGTGTGTGTGTGTGTGTGTGTGTGTGTGTGTGTGTGTGTCTTGGGGGCTGTGAGGTCACTGCAGCACAAACAGGCTGCACAATAAAATGCACTTACTGTAAGGCAGAGGTAGGAAGCAAGGTTAGATGGGAAATTACCGGCAACCACCAGAACAAACCCAGGCTGCAGCTGGTAAAAGCAAACTCACACTCGACCCTTTTACACTCGCTCGGAAGCTGACTGGACAGATTATACTAGTACAGAGAAAACGAGGCCCTTGTGACCGCTCCCAACTCATCAAGATCTTTTCAGACGATAGCTAAGATAAACTGGGGGACATTTAACTCTGTCTTTTTGCCAAGTTTTTTTCTTCTTCCCTGGATCCCAGGAGCATTTTAATTGGAAGGATTGGCTGTCAATCGATGGCACTTTGTAGCCTGTCATGGACGCAGATTACATCATTAAATGCACCAGATTTTGCTTTCCACAGCCAATTTCCACTCAAGATGGATGTAAACTGCACTGAAGAGAAAATTACAAAGATGAAGCAACTACAAACGTGATTAAAAGGCATTCATAAATATTAAAATATATGTTAGCAAGTCTGCCTAACATGCCTGCTTAACATAGCCTCACTGTCTGGACTCACAAGTCTGATGACAGCCCACCTCATGCTTGATTTTGATTTGAGGTTTTCTTCACCTCCTCCTGTTTGGAAAGATTAGAGACATATACCAGGTCTGCTTTTGTAGTAGAGATCCGGGTAACAATTAAAGAGGAAATATCTTCTTTTTTTTTTTTTTTTTTTAAAAGAGTATAGGTTCAAGTATACACGAGTAGTGTCCTTGGCCTTTATTACCTCACCTGAACCTGGCTTTTATTAGATACAGAAACTTATTTAGTTTTTAAGTATATTCTTTTATGGCTATGTTGTTATACTGACGGGGTTGATCTAACCCCCCCACCCTTCTACAGCAACCATTGTCATTCCAGTATTTAATTTATTTAATTTATTAATTATCAGCTTTTAATTGAGAACATATGACGCGAGGCTGAGGCTGAAACCACATTATATAAAAAAATGTAATAAGGGTAAGAAACCGTGACCAATACAGATACTGACGGGAACATTTTACAGTTGAATAATAAACTTGTCTGTGCTCTCTGTTACACTAAGTAATGACATCTCCGTTTTTTGATTATCTCAAACACATCATATGTAGTTTCTTGTTATATTGGCCTGGCTTGAGTCTGAATCACAACTGTACAGTGTTAAAGTAAACTCTTCTGTAATGTTTTTGAATGAGATAATTGTTCAGTATGATGCCTGATCTCTGCCCTGTCACATGAAGTTCACAGCTTCCTGAAAGGACAAAAAGCATTTATATCAGTCTGAACTGCCATTTGCCAGGCAAAGTTTGGACCGTCTCGTAGCATGACCTACTGTAGGTCGCAGATGGGGAATTTTCCAGCAGCTAAAAAGCTGTCGTCTCTACGAGCCACTGGGTGCTTTCACACAATACTCTGTTCACTACTAGCAGAAAACAAAACAGGGGGTGACCAACCCCTATACTGATTCATGCTCCTTTAAAGCTGCAATCAATATTTTTATAACAAGGTATCATAATGTGAATGGGGCCGCCTGTAGTGATAAACCTACAGAGAATTATCACCTGAATCTGCAGCTCCCTTTGGCTTTATGGCGCTTTAAAGCGAGTTTCTGTTAATTGTTTAGCTGTCTGGTTTCACAACTTTATTTTGGTTCATTCTCATTGCAGCAGGCAGCTGTTTTCAGTGAAAAAACTCTAAAAACCCACTGTACAATACCTGCTCTCTAAATACAGTACTGTAATGCTACTAACCTTCAAGGTGGCTAATGTTAGCAAATGAAAGGTTTCCCCTGTCACACATGCACTGCAACCCTGAATCTATTCATTACCCGAAGGAGCTGTATGTGAAAACGCAAATGTCAAATCAGTTGGACTGGAAATTATAGCTAACTTTACCCTGCCAGCTCCTTAGTACAAAGACATAGAGCAGCTCATTGTCTGGAGAGCGTGAGTGGGTACGTTGAAGGCGTTTCTATCATGCGGCTGGCGTGAAACCGGAAGAATACAAACACCTGAGGGTGAAGAAGAAGGGTGATTTACATGAAGACGCCAACGGAATTTTTGTTACTGGAGAGACATCGAGATTCAGGAACTTCTGTCAGTCAGGGCTGGCGCCGAAATCATCAGACAAACGGAAAGAGACTTGGTTGCTTATGACCAAATTATGAAGCGGCTACGTGACCCCGGTGTAATCTACGTCATGTCCTGCCTCCTGCACGGTCTACCCAAGCGCAATCGGAGTATTTCCAGTCGGTGAAAATGCATCTGACACACACAATATCTTGTTGTGTGAAAGGGCAACACATTTCCAGACAATGCCCACATTAACATTGAGTTCAGGTAGATATTGCTGGGTACCAGCATTTATTGAGTCACTTTGATGACTTCATGACCCCTATCTATTTGTTTTTCTCTATATGTTAGCATAAACAGGGTTTCTGCAGGTTTTTTAAGACCTTTTTTAGACCTTTATGAATGAAATTTAAGACCTATATCACAACATTAAAGTACAACAAAATGCAGGGTCATAAAAGTACTTAAGTAAATAAATGTATTCAACTTGAATAAAAGCAACACAGAGTAATAACAATCTGTACATACCCAGCGAATTATATTTGGACTATCGGAAGAAAGAACTACACCACGAAATAAAAAAAAGCATTTCAATGAACACTAGAGGTAGCGTAACATGGACGTAGGAAAATTAAGACCTGTTTAAAATGATTTAAGACCTAGAACACAATACTAATTTAAGACTTTTTAAGGCCTGAAATTCTGAAATTTTAGACTTGTTTAGACTTTTTAAGACCCTGCAGAAACTGAGAAACCCTGAGTGAACTTAATGAGTAATAGACAGCAACTAAGTGAAAGAGAGGAACAATGTGGCTCCACAGAGCTCAACATATCTCAGTACATGTTACATAACTAGTACATTATGTCTGAATGTATATACAGAAGACCTGCTGTGTGTGTGTGTGTGTGTGTGTGTGTGTGTGTGTGTGTGTGTGTGTGTGTGTGTGTGTGTCAAGGTTATAATCATTTACGAAAACGAACGAAATAACGAAAACTAGGTGGGAAAAAACATTGACGTAAACTGAAATAAAAATAAAAACGAGGCATTACAAAAAAACGATAACTAACTAAAATTAAATAATCAAGTAAATGTCCTTAGTTTTCGTCTTTGTCAAAGTCTTTCATAGAGCAAATAACATTATATCTTTCAGTCTATGCCATAGTTTCCGATTGGGAACCCAGAAATTCCGACATTCCACGTCAAATTGAAGACAACATAGTCCATGCCCCTCGTCTGGCATCATGGCGGTATTGAAAGTCAGAAGAAAGCGGCAGAGACCTACTTGATTATGACTGTGTCAGATAAAAGCAAGTGTCTTGCAGTGGAAGGTGGTAAAATACTGTATGTGGACAATTTATTAAAGGGAAAAATCCCACAAATTTGAAAGTATATTTGAGAAGCACGCACAAGGAGGCTAACCTAGCTTACCTTAACAAGGTAAAAGAGAACGCAAAGCCCCCTTTCCCCGAAACAGAAGCTAACCCCGGTACAGGGCATGGATGTATGGGTACAGGGCCAGGCAGCATGACAGAGACAACAGCAGGACAGAGAACACTGCAGGAGGGCTTTCACCAGCGACCCGATAGCTGCTGGTTAGTAAATACGCAGGAACACTATAAGTGGGACGAAGCGTGGGTTAATATGTGTATTGATACTGGGACACAACTGTGTGAGTCGATTGACTTCAAAAAGTTCGCCACTTTACTCGAACCAAAGTTCAAAACACCTGTTTATGTCTTCTTTAGTCTGTTGGCTATTTAGGCTTTTTCCTGGAACACGTCACTTACACATTTTGCACTTACTGCGGCGTCTTGTGTAGACTGTTTACATATTTGTGCCAATCATATGTACATTGTATGTACTGGTGTTATCGTTGAATACATTGTGAATACATATTTCTAAAATTGTATGATGTTTTTGTTGTTATTATTACATAATACTTTTTCTGACCTTTCTGAATATTGCCCCCAACAAATAACCCATATTACAAAAAAAGACTAAAACTAATAAAAAACTAAACTAAAACTAAGCATTTTCAAAAAATAAAAACTAAACTAGCAAACCCGCTTTAAAAACTAATTAAAACTAAACTGAATTTGAAAACAAAAAGTCAAAACGAAATAAAAATAAAAACTAATGAAAAATGCAAAACTATAATAACCTTGGTGTGTGTGTGTGTGTGTGTGTGTGTGTGTGGTGTGTAAAATTGGAGGGGCAGCAGTGGGACAGAGGGACAGTCTGCAAAAAATCTTGCTTAGACGTAAGGGAGGCACGGGGGGTGTTCATGGGAGGGAGAGGGGAGGAAAAGGGTATCAAGTTTCCTGTCGTCCCTCTTCTCCCAGAAAGGTCAGAAAGGTTACCAGTGAGCCCCCCACCACCACCTCAAAGATTCCCAGTGTACAGGAAGTGCAAACCCAGTCTCTCTGGAGATTTATTTTTTAAAAGGAACAGCCATGGAGGAATGCTTTCCTCTTTCTTGCTCAAACACACACACACACACACACACACACACACAAAGAGCGAATGTGCCTATAAAGACCCCTTCACATGATCCCCTTCACCCCTCCCTATCTCAAACACTCTCTCTCGACATTCAACCTTCTCTCTGTCATGGCTTATCACAATACACACACTACAGCTCTTACACACTCTCTCCCTCCCTCCCTCACACACACACACACACACACACACACACACACACACACACACCACGGGTGGAGAAGCTAACACTTCACGGAAGGTTAAGTGGGTGAGTGTCCGTTTTATTGCCCATTACAGCCACAGATCCATTAAAAACTCTGCGCTGTTGCACAGTGGATGCTAATGGCTAAATGCTATAGAAGAGGCTGCAGAGGGACAGAAAGAGATGGAAGGCAATGAAACGAAACAGCGAGCATGTTAGGGGGTGACAGCCCTGCACCACACACACACACACACACACACCAAGTGCGTCGTCTTAGTCAAGATGGAATCTATTATTCCTTTGTTTCCCTGCAGCTTCTGGAGGGAACTGAGCCCGACTTAGAGGGAGGGAGTGTGAGTGCGTGAGAGAGAGGAATTCAAGGTAGAAAGCTAAATGCTAGCGACAAACTGTGTGTGTGTGTGTGTGTGTGTGTGTGTGTGTGTGTGTGTGTGACAGAGAGAGAGAAAGACAAAAAGGGTAAAGCAACTGGAAGAGTGATGGAAAGACAACGACTGACAAATATAAGGGAGACAGAGGGTAGGAAATGAAGGACAGGGAGTGAGGAGAGAGAGAGGGGGAAAAAAAGAGATTCGAAATGAGATAAAGACATAAGAGAAGAGAGAAAGACACACTCCTCCCTAAGACACAATCTTCAGTCGGTCTAGTTTCCAGTATACTGTCAAACCCAGTTTATTGTAATACTTTTCAAAGTGTCCCTATTTAAAGATAGTTTGTTGCTACCATCACAAAAAGTTTAAATATAGGCAGTAAACACATAGATGTATTAAGAGAACCATATTTGCCACATTGAGTCAGCCCTGCTGCCAATATGTGCCAGCGGCCAACTGCAGTACTACAACAAAAAAAATGGCCATTATAAAGACACACCTGTAAAACTGTTAAAAGGATACTTTTGTTAACAAACAAGGTGACACTTTACATTACCATTTTTCTAATATGATTTTTTTTCAAGATTTCTTTTGGAATTTTGCCTTTGTCTGGATAGTGACAGTAGAGATACTGACAGGAAATATGCAGGGGGGGGGGGAATGACAAACAAAACAGAGAAGAGGTGGAAGGTCGAGAAGGATCATTCTCTGCAACAGGAATCAACAGAGGACGTTAACGAACTATCATCTTGTTTTTTGTTGTTGCTTTAATTAGAAGAAGCTGTGAAACAACTCTACAACAATTACAGTAAAGTCTCAATCTAACCAGCAGCCGACAAATTAAATATTCAATGTGTAATTATATGAAAAATAAAAAACAAACAAAATCAACCCTTTTTTTTTTTTATCTCTAAAGACGCAGATGTTTGGTATTTTTACTTGACAACCGACTAGCACAACTGATCAATTTGGACTAAATGTCAAAACTTACTTTGAGGTGACGGTGATAAATGCATTATAGCGTTAATGTGCTTTTTATGACACAACTAGGGGAATGAGTGCTGTAAGGTTACACTGAAAATGCCACCAGATCTCAGCAACAAGAAAACCGGAGTAAACTTCAACAAGTCAAAACTGCTCCTTTGAGGGTTGCAAGAGGTTAAATGTCAAATCTGACATAGTTCAGAGAGACTGGTGTGTGTGTGTGTGTGTGTGTGTGTGTGTGTGTGTGTGTGTGCGTGTGTGTATGTATTGTGTTTATATTGTGTTTCTGTCTGTCACACAGCTATGTGGAGTGGAGTCTGGTTACACTCAGCAAAGAGAACACCTCACTGCTCTTCTGTACTGACATCAACATGCCTCACACACCTATGGCTGAGACACTGCAGCTGCTCTGTTCTCTGTGTGTGTGTGTGTGTGTGTGTGTGTGTGTGTGTGTGTGTTACAGATAGACCTTCTAAGGCTGTAAGACCAACAAAGAGAAAAAAAGCCATGAAAATAGATTGAAAAAGAGAGATTGACAGGAAATGTGAGAGTGAATGAATGGGGGGAGCAACCAAGAAGGTACAGAGTGAAAAGGTAAGACTGAAAAGTATGAGAGTAAGAGGCAGAGAGAGAGATGCCAAGAGGCTGCATGCTTTCCTCTCTTTCACCCCATTATTCATTCTCGCTCTCAGTCTCTTAACCGTGGCTCTCTTTTCACCCCTCTCTCTCTACCTCAGTCCTTTCTATTCTTTCTTCTGTTTTTTACTCTGAATCCATGAAAAACTGGAGGTTTAAGATACATTTAGAAACCAATCTACATGCATGGTGTTTCCTACATATGGACATTTTTAGTTTTCTTTTGTGCAAAAGTAAAAAAATTAAGAGACCAAACAAAAAACTCATTATACTTCTGGCACAAATCATCCTTGGGAATTAGCAGAGGGTGCTGTATTAATAATAAAACTCAGTAATTCACTAACTGCCAACTCTATTGCCAAATTTACCAAGTGTTCAGACTAAAAGTGTGAAGTTTTTCTAATGTGTTCGCTATTGATTAAAACATCTGGTAACAATTCAGGAAGTCTGCATGTCGTGAAAAAAGTCTACAGTAAATTTCTTGAAATTCTGTAACAACAAATCATATCATCAAGGTCTCAGAAAAAAGAAAATATAAAGTTTGCACTTTTTATTTTGTAGTCATCTTTAAGTTTGAATTCTTCCTGGCATTTACTTGGAACGTGCAGGCACTGAAACTGCCAATGCCTCAGTTCTACTCAAAATCCTGGTTTAATTCACAGCCACTGTGGGCGACTTTGCATAAGTCAGTTAGGCTTTAACTAAGGTTAGAAACTTTAGTAGACTGCTTTTTTTATGGCCAGGTCAGATATACAGACACAACAATATTTTTACTCCATTTCTCCTTCATCTTCCCCTCTACTGTTGAACTTGGCCTACGCTGCCTTCACCATCCTCTGTGCACTGCACATTGCCTGATGATGCCTCACTTCACTAATGGAGATCAGCTCTCTCTCCATCTTTCAGCCGCTTAACGGACTTATTTGGCAAACTGAACTTTTCAACTCCATAAGTCCAGCATCACACACAAAACTGCAGCAGGAGAAGGAGAAGAAAAAAACAAGTGGAGTGGGATAGATACTCATGCATGAAATTGTGTTTAGGGAAATAACTGCTTTCTGTTTTCCTTTCCCAACCAGACCTGATCTGATATTAATGTAGTGTGATGCAAGACATATTAGTACCTCACACACATTGTTTTGGCAACGTGCCTTTATAATTAACAGCTGCTGAAATAAATTATGTTTTCAATTACTTCCAGGTGTTGCTGTGCACTAAAACAACAATTTCCAAAAAACTAGACTTTCACTAAACAAGCACTGGAAGCCAGTTAGTGAAATACATATAACACATAATTCACTGTACCAATGATGCTGTTATGTTTTGCTTAGATATAAAGTTATAATAGTTATGTACAGTTTAAAACTAGAGATTAGATTAGAGATGGGTGGAGTTGATCAAGGGTGTGGCATGGCCTAGTCAGGAAGGACTTCAATCTCTGACAATAACCAGGCCCACACACACACACACACACACACACACACACACACACACACACACACACACACACACACACACACCAGTGTAAACACTGTACCTTGATGTCAAAGTTGCAGTCGAAGCGTTTGATGAGGACGATGAAGGCGCCCGTCAAGTTGTCCCTCGGAGGGGGCTCGATGGGCTCGCACGCATTTTCTGGTCGTGCCCCAATCAGGAAGCCCTGCAGGGGACGACATAATCAGACATGACAGACACTGTGGGCAAAATACATAAGTGGCTTAAATCAAAGTTTCCTCAGATGTCTAATAAGGAGTCATTTTTGACAATAAGATATTTATTATTTATTGAAAGCTCTTTCTAGCCCTTAAAATCAACGATAACGACATAATTGAAATTTACAATGCTACTTGTATAAAGAGCAGCACCACTTTTATAAACATTTGCCTAATGAGTGATGTCAAACAGTTTGGGTGTTCTTCAGTACACAGAAACAGATTTAAAAAAAAAAAAGACCTAGATAAAATAAAGACATAATTAACCAGTATATTGCTGACAAAGAAATTGCCTTGCTTCATTCATTACTTTTCTGCAGCTGCTCCTTCATCACTGCTTGTGTTCTCTAGTGTCAATAAGTAAAAAGCTACACTGGGGCAGTCAGGGGTTACTGAAGGCCACTTTCACAGGAATTTATGTCCGCAGATTCAAAGCGACATAATGTTCATTAGCTTACTTTCTAACACCTCATATCTAAACAAGATCTGCTAGTTTTGTCAGTGTTTATGTTGATTTATGTTGACAGTTGTTGGACTGTAGACAAGTCACGAGAATCATTTAAAAAAATCACACATTATGATGAGATAAATGACAGTGACTTAATAGCTATATGACAAGTCATCTCCACTGAAGAACAAGATCTTTTCTGTGTTTCTAAAAGACCTTTTGCGAGCAAATCAGTCCAAGATATGATCACACTGGTTTGTCAGATTTTATAGACCGGCTTAGTGAGCCTGTATTCTGTTAAAATGGGCTAGACACAATACTTTAACATCCCAGGATCCAGTGTCAGCCCCCTGACCCAAACCATGAGCAGCGCCATCTTTGTTCGCTGCTCCCAGATTAACAACATCTATCAAAACCACAGATGAAATATAAACTTGGAAAAGATGCTGGGAAGCAGTTCTGCTGCAGCCCCAGATGTAACACTGGCAAATCAAACATAAATATAACATGGCAATGCATGCATAGTTAATACAGAACTTTCCACTGCAGTGAAGAATATTACTGACACACAAAAATGATGTGTGTCTTTATATGTCCATAAAAACCTGTGTGTTTTTGCATGTATCACATTAGCTTTTAAGATAGCTGGTGTTTTCAGTTTGTCAGTTTGCCCTGAAAAACTCTGGCCCTTGTATTTCCCATCTCTCTCTCTGCTGCTGCTTCCTGTCTTAGTCCCATTTACAACAACAGCTTTTGAAGTCACTGATGAGATGGCGATAGTGAGAAGAGAGAGAACAAGAGAGAGCGTGAGAGAGAGAGAGAGCGAGTGGGAGAGAGAGAGAGAGAGAGAGAAAGGCTGACAGAGTGCTAAAGGGAAGGAGAACAAAGGCGGAAAACAGAAAAAGATACAAATATGGAGGCAAAGTGAAACAGAGACGATGATGTACATTTCTGAACCTGCTTTGATGCAAGTATAGCTAACACCTGTCTGTCTGTCTGTCTGTCTGTCTGTCTGTCTCAGAGGCAGGGTGGTAGACAGGAAGTGTCGACGGCTATGGGACTCTGCCAGCCATTTTCAGCTCTTGCTCTCTTAAAGCCAACACTTAAAAAACAACAACAAAAAAACATGATATCGCTTGATATCAAGAAGAGTCGGCACTTTCTCTCACACACACATAAGGCCGGTGTCTGTTAGCAGCAAACTGATCCTCTGTGAATGCATCTTTCCGGCTGCCACACTGACACGACTCTAAAACAGCAGCTGAGCCACATATGGAAAATGACCACAGTGACACATCACATTTACTAACAAATCGAGCCACAACAGAAGAGACAAAGTTGCTATTTGAACGCACTGCCCAGATGTAGTTAAACATTAATAAGACCTGACGTATGAAAGGTCAAGGGAAATCTGCAAAATGATCACATCAGGGAGGGGTTAACGTGTGAGGAATCACCCATCACCCCCACCGCCGTCACCTCTGGGTGCCTCCTCCAGTGCAGCCCTGCCTTGCTACTAAATTACATCACTGTGCCACTGCCTCACATTCTTCCTCCTGACTTTAAAAAACAGAGGCAAGAGCGCCCTCTGTTGGGTAGAAAAAAACATTTCAAAAAACTAAACTGCAGAGAGGACAGGACGGGAAAAACAGGAAATAACTGGGGAAGGAGGGGAAATCCTGAAAACATAGACTGAAAGGAAATGTATCTAAAATATTGCCTGTGCTCTGTTAGACTCCAAGCTGGGTGACATGGGGCTTTTTTATGCCAGGATGAATTCATGAATTTGAGTATTTTCAAAAACCAAAATCACTTGGACAAATTCCTGTGCATTCATTGTACTTGGGATATAAAGACAGGGAGAAAAATGCCAGATTCGCGAGAAGCCTTGCATTTCAAAGATACTAAACTAAATTTTCCGTTGTTGCTTTAGTCTTGCGCACGGAAAGGTGTCAACGTTTGGAAAAACATCTCCATAACAGCAGGCGGCGCCAAAATGAAAACCGGAAATGACGAACACGTCACGTGGGTCTGGCTTCTCCAGCTGCGTTCGGAAATACGATCTCGTATTTTACGAAAATAGTTCACTGAAACGAGTTTCTGAAAACATTTTAAGCGAGAAATAGGCCAAACAGTTGTCTTCATTTCAGATCGACAAAGATCAGTTTAAAAGATTTTCGTCAAATTTTGTGAGGCGTTAGTCAGGCTCATCCCGCTCGTCATTTCCTTGTTAGCACTCCACCAATCAGATTGGTCATTGAGACCAACAGCCCGCCCTCCGATTTAACATGTCAAATCGGCCAAAATGAAGGCAGACAGCCCCTCCGACGGACAACGGCACAGAACACACCGAACAGACTCGAGTCACTGACCTCACCAGACTGTCCAACGGAGGATTACCGGGTTGAGGTGTCAGGGCTTTAAGAGGGAGGAGGAGATTTTTCTGGTGGATAATTCCAAATTACTGCACAGTGATCACACTTAATCCCATCTCTAACAATCTCACTATAGGGCTTGTTTGGGTTCAGATAGGGAGAAAAAAAAAAACAGAGGAATTAATAACTGGCTCTAGCCTGAGGCTAGGAGATTAAAGCTCATGTGACTCCACACTCACATTCATCGATAATCAGATTACCTACTGTAACCTGTTTATACCACTTCTGAAACTCCAACACAACAGGAGACTGAGAGTAAAGCAGCTACTTAGACACAATGACTTGCTGTAAGTCTATCACTGTAAACGTACAGCGAGTCATCTAGACACTGACAGGAATTATCTGCTGTGAAACATCTACGATTAGTTAATTACCATACATTTACCAGAACCAGGCACAAGACACATGATATGTGCAGGTGCATTATGTAACTCAGTAGTGCTTCATCTCCATGACCATTGGTGAAACAAACAAAAAACCTCATCTTCCTTTCAGAGTCAACATTTCAGCACGTGTTGACACAGCAGATGTGAGCATGTTTGAGTAGAGAACTGGCTTGATTATTATATCATTTATTATTTTACCAAAAGGATAAACAAAGCTGGGTGACATGGGGCTTTTTTTGTCTAACAATATTCATATTTTGTATCATCCTGTAGTGCCCCATTTACTGTGAATATGAGGTTCTACTGTCTGTATGTCAGGATGAATTCATGAATTTGAGTATTTTCTAAAACCAAATTCCTGTGCAGTCACTGTACTTGGGATATAAAGACAGTGAGAAAAAAGACAAACTATAAACCAGATTCGCAGGAAGCCTTGCATTTTAAAGATGCCAAACAAAATTTTCCGTTGTTGCTTTAGTCTTGCACACGGAAAGGTGTCAACGTTTGGAAAAACACCTGGTGAGGAGAAATTATTCACCAAGCATATAAAGTTGAATAGTGAAATATCATGACACATTTGCATAATAGTGGTGTGCTGCGACACTTTAAGCTGAATCAGCGACTATTACTTATTGAATGAAACTGATAGCAGATTATATATTATATACATAATTATATACATAATATTATATTACATAATTGTATACATATTATAATGGAAGTGGATCGGTCATGCCATGGCAATACTCGGTAGTCTTTCCTGTTCTTTAGCCATTTTTCCCAAGTAAATATTTTGAGATAAACAAAGTACTATAAATAAAATATTACTAGTTACTCCGATGTTAAGAAGTGGACACCACTAGAAAGCCTTGAGTGTAAAATCAAAGCTGGAGCTGGCTTTAGTTTGTCTTTTGGCTCTAATGGTTTAAGACTGGTATGGTGTAACTGCAGACTGAATTAGCTGTTACAGTTTTTCTCAATTGCTAAAACACTAAACCCTATTGTCTGAACCAAATGCTCAGTTGCCTGAACCCACTGATTGAATCAATCACTCTTTTGGCAAAACCATAAGCACTTTTCACCTGTTTAGACACAACTTGCCAACACATTTTCATTGTGATGCACCCGTGCTGCATAATGGTGAGCACAGGTGACAAAAGTCAAACACAATTAAAGCACAGGTGTCACCACTTGAACACAACAACTCAAAATTGATCACACTTGTGGCTAATGATGTGAGGGAACATATAAGCCAGTTCAGAGAGCACTGGTTTGTGAGGCCCTACAATGGATAGAAATCTGAGAGGAAGAGTTCGTGTGAGAGGAGGTCGAGGTGGTCAGCGAAGACAAAGAACAGTAATATCTGATGAAATCAGAGCTACTGTGATTGACCATGTTCTTGTCCATGGTATGAGCATGAGGGAGGCTGGACAAAGGGTACAACCAAACATCAGTAGATTCACTGTGTCCACCATAATCCGAAGATTTAGAGAAGAGAACAGGTAATTACCTTTTTTTGACATTATAGTACAGTATGTAAATGTTGACAGCAATTACTGTATGACATACTATATACTGTACCACAGTATACTGTAAGTAGATATATGTTTCAGTACATCACTGTACCAATGTAATGTAGTATTGTAATGGAGGGTTGGTCTAACTGTTTGTAGGCCTAGTATTCCATGTATATTTTTTGTAACTCCATGTTCTCTTTTTGTAGAATTGAAAGACTGCCACATGGGGGTGGGAGGACAGGTATGTTCTCCCCACACCAAGAGACCCTAATTGTTGATATGGTCCGTGAGAACAATGCCATTAAACTGAGTGAAATTCAGCAGAAGATCATTGAGGACCATGTAAATTTTGAGGGTATCAACAGTGTCAGCCTCTCTACTGTTGATCGTGTCCTCAAGCGCAACAGACTGCGCATTAAACAGCTATACAGAGTGCCCTTTGATCGCAACTCAGACAGAGTCAAAGAGCAAAGATTCTAGTATGTACAGGTTGGCATATATCCAGACACATTCAATGTTGATTACTCTAAGTAGTGATTTACTGTAGTGGCCTAAATCACTTTTTCTGTATCACTTACAAAACTATATCTATTTCTACAGAGGGTTTTTCAACTGGATGCAATGGAAAGACCCCATGAATACATCTACATGGATGAAGCTGGGTTTAATCTCACCAAAAAGGAGAAGGAGAGGCCATAATGTGATTGGCCATTGGGCCATTGTTGGTGTTCCTGGGCAGCGTGGTGGCAATGTCACATTATGTGCTGCCATCAGCAATCATGGGGTTGTCCACCATCATGCCAACCTGGGGCCCTACAACACTCACCAGCTCCTCATTTTCCTCAATCACATGCGAGATGCTCTGTTAGGGCAGCAGGATGAGGATCCCATCTATGTTGTTGTGTGGGACAATGTGAGTTTTCACAGAGCCCTCCAGGTTAGAGAGTGGTTCAATATGAACCAAGGTTTTATCAATCTTTGCCTTCCACTGTACTCCCCTTTCCTAAACCCCATTGAGGAATTCTTCTCCTCATGGCGGTGGAAGGTATATGAACGCCAACCTTACACCAGGGTAAATCTCCTGCAAGCCATGGGACTTGCCTGTGGTGACATAGGTGTGGAGGCATGCCAAGCCTGGATACGGCATGCCAGGGGTTTTTTCCCCCGTTGCCTGGCCAGACAAAATGTGGCCTGTGATGTGGATGAAGTCCTGTGGCCTGACCCAGTACGGAGACATGATGCTGTGGCTGAGTAATGCACTTATTTGTATATTTTTGTACTTTATTTTTACATGGGCTTACTGTACACAAGTGGCAAACGCATAAGATTTCTGTTTGTTTTTACAAGTGCTACGTGTAAATGCACAAGATTTCGGTTTTGTCTTTTTGTACAAGTGCTAAATGCACAGGTTTTTTTTGTTTTGCAACATGCATTTAGCCTACAGTGAACAATAAACATTTATTTCTCCAGCTTCATGTCCTGAGCATTGTGTTTTCTATTTTTCTACGTAGTGTTTAGTGACTGTTCAGTAGTGTTTTTAATTTTGATTGACTCGGGGCACGATTTGACAACATAGTTCAGTTTTGAGCACAGATTGAACTGTTTTGAGGTGAAAGTTTGGTTTTGCAATTAGAGTCTGAGGTTTTGTGAATGTAGCTTGAAAATTGGGTTTTGTGTTCACAGTTCTCACAGAAAAGGAGAGCAGCTTTCAAGAAATGTGTCTTAGCAATCGAGAAAAACTGTAAAAGCTTAATGTTGGAGGGAACCATGTGGAAATCTCACTTGTTCTACTAATACAGTGCATGAGTACTCAGACTCAAATCAGAAGGATTTTCTGTTGTTGGAGAATTTAATGGCTCTGACACACCAACCCAACGGCCGACCGTTGGCAGAAAAAGGCAGTCAGACAGATCAGTCTCCCCGAGTTGGTCAAAAAAGTGCCTCGGAACACACCAAAGCGACGCCGACTTGAGCATACGTTCTGCGTGTACGTGAGACGTAATACATCTCCATAACAGCAGGTGGCGCTACAACGAAAACCGGAAATGACGAACACGTCACGTGGGTCTGGCTTCTCCAGCCGGCCATAATGGCGGCTCGTTCGGAATACGATCTCCTATTTTTCGAAAATTGTTCACTGAAACGTGTTTCTGAAAACATTTTAAGCGAGAAATACGCCATGCAGTTGCTGAATCTGTCTTCATTTGAGATCAACAAAGGTCAGTTTAAAAGATTTTCATCAGATTTTGAGAGGCTCATCCCGCTCGTCATTTCCGGGTTAGCACTCCACCAATCAGATTTGTCATTGAGACCGACAGCCCGCCCTCCGATTCAACATGTCAAATCGGCCAAAATGAAGGCAGACAGCCCCTCCGACGGACAATGGCACGGAACACACCGAACAGACTCGAGTCACTGACCTCACCAGACTGTCCAACGGACGATTATCGGGTTGGTGTGTCAGGGCTTTAAGAGGGAGGAGGAGATCTTTCTGGTGGATAATTCCAAATTACTGCACAGTGATCACACTTAATCCCATCTCTAACAATCTCACTATAGGGCTTGTTTGGGTTCAGATAGGGAGAAAAAAAAAAACAGAGGAATTAATAACTGGCTCTAGCCTGAGGCTAGGAGATTAAAGCTCATGTGACTCCACACTCACATTCATCGATGTTCAGATTACCTACTGTAACCTGTTTATACCACTTCAACCTCCCCCCCCACACACACACCTTTTGCATGACCACAACAGGAAGCAGGTGAAGCTACAGATCCTGTTTTCAGACAGCACTTTTGCACACAGAATTCTATAATAATAATTATATTACATATGTGGGGTTTTTTTCTGGGTCACTTTCTAGACTGGCTGAGGAAATGTGGGTGAGAAAAGAGAACAAAATATGCCTGAAACTCCAACAGGAGACTGAGAGTAAAGCAGCTACTTAGACACAATGACTTGCTGTAAGTCTATCACTGTAAACGTACAGCGAGTCATCTAGACACTGACAGGAATTATTTGCTGTGAAACATCTACGATTAGTTAATTACCATACATTTACCAGAACCAGGCACAAGACACATGATTCGTGCAGGTGCATTAAGTAACTCAGTAGTGCTTCATCCAAGGGGGTAAGCCTCTCCTCACAACCCGTAGATCCTATGGCGCAATTTTGATGCTAACAAGCACTCACCCGCTGTTAGCATTCCATTGACTGCCATTCATTTTGACGTCACTTTGACCGCGAATAATTTACATCTGAAGCGTTTAAAGACTTTATTTGTCCATTGTTTATTTCTAAAGAAACACGACAATGTATAAAAGGCTCCATTACATTGTACCTCACATTATGGCTCCGTAGCAGACGTTTTTGTAAAAAATAGGCTAACGATTGTGTCCTAACCACGCGACTTTCTGTCGCATAGTAGAGGAATTAACGTATAGTACAGGAGAAGCTCGCAGGCAGTTTCGACTTACAATAGCTGTTTAAGTTTAATTACTAATGTTAACTAGCATTTTAGTTAGCAATAATTAGCCTGTGCCCATGTTATCTCCTTACATATACCTACGCTCTCCGTCTCTGCAAGATTGGGAATGATTTAGATTTCTCTTGGCACAGCTACCAGAAGACTTACAACTTTCAGACAGGTTGCTCACGTCACATTTACGTCATCTCTCTCAGTTGGAGGCTGCGCAGTAACGCTCAGCCATCACCGGAAAAGTGCTTCTAACATCCTTCACTGGTCTCTGTCCAGAACAACGGGATCTGTTGGTCCATTTTATATACTGTCGATGGCTCCATCTCCATGACCATTGATGAAACAAAAAAAAAACCTCATCTTCCTTTCAGAGTCAACATTTCAGCACGTGTTGACACAGCAGACGTGAGCATGTTTGAGCAGAGAACTGGCTTGATTATTACATAATTTTATATTTTACCAAAAGGATAAACAATGTTTGTTATTACACGTTTTGCCTAGAGCAAAACAGAGGTAGTTCTTCACATGGAGTCCGGGGACCTTCAATATATTTCAATACATTTGAACACGGAAGTACATTCTCAACCTTGAGAACAGTATATGTTCGTAATCTGTGTTTTATTTCCCATCTTATTTTCTATTAATCATGGCATTTTATCCCTGTTTTATGCTCATTCCATGTCCCTGTTCTATTTCCCTTACTGTAAAGCACATTGTGCTGCATTTCTTGTGTGAATGGTGCTCAACAGCTAGCTCAATTTGCTGATAACAACCCACGACTGCGGTGAAAAGCTAAAAAAAAAAACGTGTAAATTGACCTTTAAATTGAGATTATTTTTGTTACATTTTAATTCACTTAAATGTAATCAGTAGGTTACACACAGACAGGCAGCCATTATCTTTCAATCACATCTTCAGGCAACTTCGAGTCCTCAGTTCACCTAAACTGCATGTGTTTGAATTGTGGGAGGAAGCTGGAGCAAACAAGCAAAAATGTTTGATACATATAATTATCCACTCAAAGTTCGCAGCCTCCTCAGTGCAATGATATATTTTGTTCAACGTGTAATAGTCGAGGCAAGATGTAACATGGGAGAGGGAGTGTTTCCTGTCACCTCTTTATACGCCCACAACTTCAATCAAATGTATCTAGATTTCAGTTAGCGGAAATAACTGTAGATGTTTGTGCAAAATTTGGTATTTCTCAACTGATAGGAGGAAGTGTATTCTGCTGCCTTAGTAAACTAGCAAAATAAGTCAGCCACTCAGAATTATGTTGAAGCAGTTTTAGAAGTAGTGATAGTGCTGTAGAAGTCCATATATTTTGTGATTTCTGGACAAGCACTAAGACAGAAACCAGGCTTTAATGGTACACGAAAAGGAAAACTTATGTTTTTATTTTTACATATTCTACAGGGCAAGTGTGTGCAATCAGAGACTTAACCACTGTTGCTGCTGCACCATCCAAACCACAAGCATTTCTTCTCAGACTAGAGATCAGTCTATAATTGTAGAAGTGAAAGTGGGCATATAAATGGAATAAAAACCAAAAGCCTGAAAGCCAAGTTGTGTGTCGAGAGTTTGCTGAGAAAAGGGAACACGATGATTTTAAGATGGGTATCGATTCTTGGCTATTCTTGTGGCTATTCTTGTGACCAAGTTGTCATCAGTCGCCATTTGAAGTCAACAGTTTGATGTTGCCTAATTTATCACCAAACAATACTTCTTTACAGTGTCCATCCCATTCATTCAAATAGTGTAAAACCCTTCCTGTTTCCTTAAATCTAAAGACACGGGGTGTAAAGTTTAATTTTAAACCGGAAAGTTTTGTTATGCTACATTTGAACTCCACCTTGATCTCCAAAATCAAACTACTTACATCTGCATCTCAGATATTAAACAAAAAATAGTTTCACACTGTGGGTGTACACAGGCTTGCACAGGCCTTGCTTTGAGACCCTGAGGTGACTGAAAACAGTCCGGGCTGTGTAAGTGGAAACAGGGAGGGCTCTGTCTGAAGCCTCGTTTCCTGTGGGGAATCCTCCGAAGAGTAAACAGGCTTGTGCTGCCTTGTGATCCCAAAAGTTTCTCCAGGCATCATACATGTGCAGCGCTGCAAGGCCACAACATTTGAAGTGAATTCATCTTGTAATAATAAAAAGGTCACAAAATGATATCAATGTAGAGTGTGAGTTAACATATATACATCAAACATTTTTATAAATTACTTCGTTCGCCAGACATACTGAGGCCTTGCGGTTTTTCTTATGGCATATGCATTCGTGAAACGATTACGCAAATAGTAGGTGGTGACACATTACATGCATGTTAAAATAGGTTAATTGTGTATTCCAATGATTTACTAAAACTCAACACAATCTGTGAGGGTCAATTCTTATTGGAACAACAGGTGCAATTAGTGTTGGTATGTTTAAAAGGAGGTGGGTGGGGGTGAAAAAAAAAGTGATTTCACTTTTGTTCTATAGATATCGCAATGGCATGAGACAAAGAGTGAGTGCACTAAAAAATATCTGATTATATCTGCAGTGTATGCATTTCTGTGAATTTGTCACAGTGGCCAGAAAGGTATTATCACTGTTTGACAAACACAGCAAAATCTTCAGCTTGTCCAGTAAGAAACATGGGAAGGTTCTTCTCTACTCCTTCTTAACCTGTGATGTGGATTGTTGAGTGCAGCTTTAACTCACAGCTGATACAACTGTCTGCCAAGCTCACTCAGACATGGGCAGGGGAGAGGAGGGTAACTTTAAAAAGGATAGACTGAGTTAAGCCCCCGGGGACTAGGGCAGCATGTCTGCATGGGACGCACCCTCTCTGCCCCAGCTAGACGGCAGCTCTTGGCCCACCTTCCCAAAAAGCCCAGTCTGCACTGACTGGTCAGCTTGCCCACTCTGTTGTGATTGGTCAACCAAATTCAAACAAGCCACTGGGCGGGCTGTGCTTGCTCAGGGATCACCTATGGGCAGCACATGTGAAAAACTGGCCTGGCATTCTCAATCAGTGACATCACTAACTGAGGAATTTCAAACAGGAATGTGGGCGAGGCGTTTCAGGCAGTTGAGAAAAAGTGCTGTCTGTGTGAGAAAAAGCTCCATTTGGAGTGAAATCTATTACATACAAAAAAAACAGAGAAAGCAGGTTTTCAGATTTCATAAAACAGAAAAAGATTAATGTGTTGAAACACACAGAGCAACAGGACTGTGTGCCATAACCCCTTCTGTTCGCCTGGTGACACGTCATTCACAACAGTCTACCTATAGCGAGGCCCATATCAACCAATATGGATGCATATACATATGTGTGTATGTATATGTATGTATATATATATATATATATATATATATATATATATATATATATATATATATATATATATATATATACACACACACACTAGGGATGTCACAAAATGATTGATTTTTTGTGTAAATGGGTATGTCTTGCTATAATTAACTTAAGTAAATAAATGAATTAATTCATTCTTGGAACCTCAAGTAACCTGTTGAAGTGTAAACCGGCCATGCTCCCCTTAAAAGTGGGTTTTCTGGAATTCCAAAACTGTAAAATGACTTTTTTGAATTTTTTTTTTTTAAAGTTTAAAGAGAGATGGCATTAACACTTCCCATGACTTTCTGTTTAGAATAGGCAGTCGCAAATGGAAATAGAAACACTCGAAGGGTGTGTTCATCTTAAGAGTGAGACCAATGCTACCATCGTGATTTTAAACAGGGCTTTGATTCCTAAAATAACCCATGGGATCATAACTCATGCGACGATGCCAAATGATGCTGTGGGACTGCCATGATGGTGTAATAATGCTAAACATAGCATCATTCAATTCAGATAAGTGGCAGTAATTATGAGTTTGCAAACATACGGTACTTAACCTGCACATATACACAATCACAGAACAAGGCATGTAATATTTTGCCATCAGCTTGCTTCTGTGCCCTAAAAAGCCTTTGTACAACAACAACTGGGCTCTTGACTGTGGGAAATGCCACAAAGACCAGCTTAGATAGCAGACATGAATCATCCCTTCTGTTTGTGAGCTTTGTGGATCAAGCAGAGTGCAGGTTGCTGGGTGGGTGGGGTGGGGGGGGGGTGGGGGGTGGGGGGGGGTTACAATCCTCAACACAGAGCAGTTGTGTTTGGAAGCAGTTTCATGACATGTTATTAAACTGGGATGGAGCTTCATTTAAGTCCAATTAGAGTGTAATTTGAATAATTTTTGCAGTAGTACTATACTACAGTCTGTGCTCCTGTCATTTTAAAGTGTAGCTGACTGCTGAAATACATATTTTTGTATTGACTTGAAAACCATTTAGCATGTTCTTCAAAATTGACCCTGTTTTCTGCTGTGTTCACAAACATTAATGTAAATAAATCTTTAGCAGGCAGCATCCTGAAACATTAGTATTATCATAGTTAATTCCCATTGTTGGTCCATGTATTTAAATAATCAATTTGGGGGTGATAGCAAGTTCCAAACAAGTCTTTTTAATCTTAATAGTGAAGCTAACACTTTTGCTTACTTCTGGATTCAGGCTGCGTAGCTTTGAAGTTGTTAATAACACTTAATCACAAAAAGATCACGTACACGTTTTTGCATTTATATTGCATGTTTTCCTATTTTTCTGCTAATTCTAACCATAAAAAAAGTTATGTTATTTGCCCACTTCCTGGTACATAATATGATCTTTTCATCACACCAAAAATAGAGAGCCAGGAATATCTTTCTTTTTTTTTTTCATGGTTAAACTTTAATTCGGTGAAGCTGTAAAGTGGTAACATGCTGGTTACTAGCTTGTCAGACAAACACCTCTGAGCCTTGTGCACTCACCTTTAGTCCATTGCTGGGTAGCCGATAGCCAAACCGTGCAGGCAGGTCCTCAAAGTTCTCCGTTTTGTTGTCAAATGAGTACTGAAAGATGGAAAAAATGAAGCTTAATTACTTTTGATTCAAGACATTTTATGGAGGCTGACGCAGCATCAAATAAAGCTTCATTAAGTGACTTTTGAGAATTAGGGGGCATAAAGACACAAAACACAGGCCTGAAATGTCTATCACGTTGTTATTGCTAATCTGGATTGGAGGTGTGTTTATATTATTGTTGAATGCTTCTTTGTATCGTCCTAGGTGCACTTAAGAGTTACTCACAGCTGCAATGTCGGCCTCCACGGGCAGCAGGTTGAGAAAGGCAAAGAGCTGAACGGTGAAGATGGTGTAAATCTGCGTGGCCGACAGCATCAGCATTCCCAGGGACAGCAGCATTTTGGTATCACGTTACAACCTCCAGCTGCTATACCACTCACTCATAAACAAACACACACGCAGACAAGTGACCTCACACCCCGCTATACACCGTCTGTTGTCGTCACACCTAGAAAAGACACCAATGATTATATGTGAAGCCTTCACTCACATTTACTGATAAAATAATGTTGAAATGTCTTGATTTAAATACATACATTTAAATTTAAAATGAATGCAGGTGTGATGTTGTCTTTGTGTCTGACTGTCATTGCTTGCATGTTAAGCATAAAACCATATCAAACTAGGGCTGGGCGATATGGAGAAAATCAAATATCACGATATTTTTGACCAAATACCTCGATATCGATACCACAACGATATTGTAGTGTTGACTATTGGTGCTTTCACAAAATATTTACACAATGAGATTTTTGATAAATAATCATCAGTAATGTGGATATAATGACTAAGTGGGGAAAAGGCAAATAATAGAACAGCTATAACAGTCTGGTAAGTTCAGAAAATGACATCACTTTACTGTAATGCAGCCTTTAAAACCTGGAAAAGACAACACTTATGCCATATTACGATATTACGATATCCAAAATCTAAGACGATATCTTGTCTCATATCACGATATCGATATACGATCGATATATTGCCCAGCTCTATATCAAACCATATTTGGCTCCTAACACTAATCCTAGCTATACTGTGATTGAGCTATCAGAGCGGTGGACTCCATCCATCCATCCATCCATCCATCCATCTTCTTCCACTTATCTGGTAACGGGTCGCGGGGGTAGCAGCTCCAGCAGGGGACCCCAAACTTCCCTTTCCCGAGCCACATTAACCAGCTCCGACTGGGGGATCCCGAGGCGTTCCCAGGCCAGGTTGGAGATATAATCCCTCCACCTAGTCCTGGGTCTTCCCCGAGGCCTCCTCCCAGCTGGACGTGCCTGGAAAACCTCCCTAGGGAGGCGCCCAGGGGGCATCCTTACCAGATGCCCGAACCACCTCAACTGGCTCCTTTCGACGTGAAGGAGCAGCGGCTCTACTCCGAGCTCCTCACGGATGACTGAGCTTCTCACCCTATCTCTAAGGGAGACGCCAGCCACCCTCCTGAGGAAACCCATTTCGGCCGCTTGTACCCTGGATCTCGTTCTTTCGGTCATGACCCAGCCTTCATGACCATAGGTGAGGGTAGGAACGAAAACTGACCGGTAGATTGAGAGCTTTGCCTTCTGGCTCAGCTCTCTTTTCGTCACAACGGTGCGATAAATTGAGTGTAATACCGCACCCGCTGCGCCGATTCTCCGACCAATCTCCCGCTCCATTGTTCCCTCACTCGCGAACAAGACTCCAAGGTACTTGAACTCCTTCACTTGGGGTAAAGACTCATTCCCTACCTGGAGAAGGCACTCCATCGGTTTCCTGCTGAGAACCATGGCCTCAGATTTAGAGGTGCTGATCCTCATCCCAGCCGCTTCACACTCGGCTGCGAACCGATCCAGTGAGTGCTGAAGGTCACAGGCCGACGATGCCATCAGGACCACATCATCTGCAAAAAGCAGCGATGAGATCCCCAGCTCACCCAACTGCAACCCCTCTCCACCCCGACTACGCCTCGATATCCTGTCCATAAATACTACAAACAGGATTGGTGACAAAGCGCAGCCCTGGCGGAGGCCAACTCTCACCTGAAACGAGTCCGACTTACTGCCGAGAACCCGGACACAGATCTCGCTTTGGTCGTACAGAGATTGGATGGCCCTGAGAAGGGACCCCCTCACCCCATACTCCCGCAGCACCTCCCACAGTGTCTCCCGGGGGACCCGGTCATACGCCTTCTCCAGATCCACAAAGCACATGTAGACCGGTTGGGCATACTCCCAGGCTCCCTCCAGGATCCTTGCGAGAGTAAAGATCTGGTCCGTTGTTCCACGACCAGGACGGAATCCGCATTGTTCCTCTTCAACCTGAGGTTCGACTATCGACCGAACCCTCCTTTCCAGCACCTTGGAGTAGACTTTACCGGGGAGGCTGAGAAGTGTGATACCCCTGTAATTGGCACACACCCTCTGGTCCCCCATTTTGAAAAGGGGAACCACCACCCCGGTCTGCCACTCCTTAGGCACCGTCCCCGACTTCCACGCAATGTTGAAGAGGCGTGTCAACCAAGACAACCCCTCCACACCCAGAGCTTTAAGCATTTCTGGACGGATCTCATCAATCCCTGGGGCTTTGCCACTGTGGAGTTGTTTAACTACCTCAGCAACTTCCACCAGGGAAATTGACGACAATCCCCCATCATTCTCCAGCTCTGCCTCTACCATAGAGGGCGTATTAGTCGGATTTAGGAGTTCCTCAAAGTGCTCCTTCCACCGCCCTATTACCTCCTCAGTTGAGGTCAGCAGCGTCCCATCCTTACTGTACACAGCTTGGATGGTTCCCTGCTTCCCCCTCCTGAGGTGGCGAACGGTTTTCCAGAAGCACCTTGGTGCCGACCGAAAGTCCTTCTCCATGTCTTCTCCGAACTTCTCCCACACCCGCTGCTTTGCCTCTTTCACGGCAGAGGCTGCAGCCCTTCGGGCCCTTCGGTACCTTGCAACTGCCTCCGGAGTCCCCTGGGATAACATATCCCAGAAAGACTCCTTCAGTCGGACGGCTTCCCTGACCACCGGTGTCCACCACGGTGTTCGTGGGTTGCCGCCCCTTGAGGCACCTAAGACCCTAAGACCACAGCTCCCTGCCGCAGCTTCAGCAATGGAAACTTTGAACATTGTCCACTCGGGTTCAATGCCCCCAGCCTCCACAGGGATGCACGAAAAGCTCCGCCGGAGGTGTGAGTTGAAAGTCTGTCGGACAGGGGCCTCCTCCAGACGTTCCCAGTTCACCCGCACTACCCGTTTGGGTTTACCAGGTCTGTCCAGAGTCTTCCCCCACCCTCTGACCCAACTCACCACCAGATGGTGATCAGTTGACAGCTCTGCCCCTCTCTTCACCCGAGTGTCCAAAACATACGGCCTCAGATCAGATGAAACGATTATAAAATCGATCATTGACCTTTGGCCTAGGGTGCTCTGGTACCAAGTACACTTATGAGCATCCCTATGTTCGAACATGGTGTTCGTTATAGACAATCCATGACTAGCACAGAAGTCCAACAACAAACAACCACTCTGGTTTAGATCAGGGAGGCCGTTCCTCCCAATCACGCCTCTCCATGTGTCTCCATCATTGCCCACGTGCGCGTTGAAGTCCCCCAGCAGAACTATGGAGTCCCCTACTGGAGCCCCATACAGGACTCCATTCAAGGTCTCCAAGAAGGCCGAATACTCCGAGCTCTTGTTTGGTGCATACGCACAAACAACAGTCAGAGTTTTCCCCCCCACAACCCGCAGGCGTAGGGAGGCGACCCTCTCGTCCACCGGGGTAAACTCCAACGTAGCGGCGCTCAGCCGGGGGCTTGTGAGTATCCCCACACCCGCCCGGCGCCTCACACCCTGGGCAACTCCAGAGAAGAAAAGAGTCCAACCCCTATCCAGGAGTATGGTTCCAGAACCGAGACTGTGCGTAGAGGTAAGCCCCACCAGATCCAACTGGTAGCGCTCCACCTCCCGCACAAGTTCCGGTTCCTTCCCCCACAGAGAGGTGACGTTCCACGTCCCCAGAGCCAGCGTCTGCTGCCCGGGTCTGGTCCGTCGAGGCCCCTGACCTTCACTGCCACCCATGTGGCAGCGCACCCGACCCCAGCGGTTCCTCCCACAGGTGGTGGGCCCATGGGTTGGACAGCGGTGGACTGTTTAATGCTATTTTCAGGTGTTTGGCTAGTGCCGATCGCTGCATCAGTGCACTGTCCAAGCCTTGGCCTATTCCAATCCTGAGTCTGGTCTTTCAACTATTGGACTACACATGTGTACGCCCTGTGTGGAGGTTAATGTGAAGTGGAATTTAGTGGAATTTCCGCTTGCAGAACACACCACAGATCATACAGTACATTTCAATACTGAATTCAATCTTCTATAACAGTGTCAAAGCAGAGCTGATATTGTGGACAACAGCTTGAACATATCAAGTGTCAATGTTACCTCTCCCCACACTCTTTTTTTACTGTTCTTATTTAATAAAGTTATACAGACCACCTAAGAAGTGCTAGAAAGCTATATTTTGTATTCTGGACTCAGAGCATCTATCTCTCTTGGATGGTGCTTCTCACTTGTCCTACTTTTTCATTTAAAGAAAATACCCAAGAGCAATGTACACTCTTTGGAGACCACAGAAGACGATAGAGACCAAAGAAAAGCACTGAGCAGTTTGCAACAATTGTCCCCTAAGTTTCCTTTACGCTAGTGTGGTTTAGTGTCAGGACTAGCTTACTGTTGGTTCCTGTTTGTGTCTGTTATGTTTCTTAGCCAGCCAGTTGCCTAAATGACTGAAGTGAGCTTCAGGACTAATATCACATTGTAATGGGTATGACTTCAAAAAGAGCAGGGCAGTATGTAATCAGTTCAGCAGAAGCCAACAGCCAGGCTTTAGGCTGCGTTCACATACACTCAGGCGGATGTCAGGTGGTCCGGCAAATGCGTCTTTCCATTCATTTTGAGTGGGGGCAGTGCATTTAGGCTGTGGTACTAGCTTCCCGCCATCTCTTTTCTTTATCTCTTTCTCTGTGAAATGAAGCTGCCTTCAAGTGCGAACAAATGTTGAGATCTATATAAACGATCTGAGTTAAACAATAATTGTGAAATATAAAGTCTACTACATTGGGGGGGGGTCCAAGAACACAACATGACGTCACACAAATGGACCATGCAGCAAATCGCCAGATCGCTTTTTCTAGTGTCGGGACCTTAGACCACTAAGCTGTGTTGTCAGGCTGCAATGTAGGGAAGTAGTGTTTGAGGATTACATGGTTTGTTGTGTACTTTTGAAGAAAACAAGGACTTTTTTTAATTGAATCAATACATTATGGATTTGTAAAACGCCACCATTTGTATTTATACATTGTACTGTAGTGTAGTTGTAATGCTTTGAACAGATTGGGGTCATACAAAAATACAGCTTTAGAACCTGTCCTAATTATTACTAAACCAACACTGTGTCTAAGCATCTGGAATCACTAAATTGCTTCAACTCAAGTGTAGAAACTTGTAAGACTCATTTTGGCAAACCCCTTTTAGACAAATGTCTTCCTTTTTTAAAACAGGTGCATCTTTGAAATGTACAGTGAGGAAAATAAGTATTTGAACTGATCTAGAGAAGATCTGTGTGGAGGAGTGGGCCAAAATCCCTCCTACAGTGTGTGCAAACCTGGTGAAAAACTACAGGAAACGTTTGACCTCTGTAATTGCAAACAAAGGCTACTGTACCAAATATTAACATTGATTTTCTCAGGTGTTCAAATACTTATTTGCAGCTGTATCATACAAATAAATAGTTAAAAAATCATACATTGTGATTTCTGGATTTTTTTTTTTAGATTATGTCTCTCACAGTGGACATGCACCTACGATGACAATTTCAGACCCCTCCATGATTTCTAAGTGGGAGAACTTGCAAAATAGCAGGGTGTTCAAATACTTATTTTCCTCACTGTATCCTTTAAGATCCTGACTGTCACACTGCTGCCTCAAACCTTTTTTGTAAATATCTTTTAGAAATACATAGTTCGAAATTAACTTCCCCCATTCAGATACTAGTTACCATATTAATAAAGAAATGACTGTACCAAAAATGAATAAGCCCACTGATATATATTTCAACGCCAGTTAAATACAAGCAATTCTAGATCTACTCATAAAATCACACAACCTGCTTTATCTGTCCAATCTGCACAATTCACTTAAAAAGTACTAAGGTTGAATTCTAAGCCTTAATCACATCTGTGTAAAAAGGGACTGAGGCTTTGTTATGTAACTCTCCATCCATAATGTCCTACTAATGCTGCTGCTGCAATTTCCCCTTAAACAAGGTCTACATACTAAGCACCTCCAGTAAAACATGCTGCTCTGTGAGGTCATAGCCTGATTTCCTCAGTGTGGAATGTGGTCTAGACCTACTCTATCTGTAGAGTGTACTGAGATAACTTCTGTCATGATTTGACACTATAAATAAAATTGATTTGAATTTACCCATACAAAGATAACAACATGGACAAAATTAAAAATCATCATCATCCCAACATTCATAGATTACAAGTGTATCAACATTCACAAGAAAATGTAAAAAAAAAAAAAAAAAATGTAACTCTTGATCATTTGAATATTGAGAGAAAAAAAATATTGAGGTTTTTTTTGTACATAAATTGACCTAATGGGAATGTTTGGCAGAATTGGCTGAATCCAAACAAAACAGTCCTGCCCACAGCAATATTACAATATTACAGGTAGAGCTGTATGGTAACCTTTATCTCAAAATCTCAGTTGACAAATCTCTATATTTTCTTAGAGTATACATCATCACATTGCCCAACCCTAATGTTTATTTGCACATGTCAGTGTCTTACAACATGTCATAAACATGTTACCAAAAGGCAGGTACGGTTTAACCTGCAGGGTGCCAGCTAGCTTCATTCTCGATTAAAACAGTAGCTTACATCTGTGACTTAAATGTAAAATTCAACAAATTATTATGACATTAGAAGCACAAACTATGTGGCAGGACAGCCAGAGACTTTATACTAAAACTGTCTCAGAGACTGAGATGGTCCAAAGGGGAAGTAAAAGCAACATCACTCATGACAACTGTGAACAGATGATGACTAAACATCAAATGACAGCAATCGCATTTTATTACGAAAAAAACTCTATGAGGTCGTAATGAAACGGCTACACTTACAAACCAGTGCGATTAAAGGATAAAATAGTTAATGAAAACATGCTGTTAACATTGACAACAACAATAACCCGGACTTTAAACTTTCAAACCCCAGATCTCAGCGACTAATGTTGGGTTACAGTTTCCACACCAAACTGTTTTTACAAATATGAGTCAGTAGCGTAAAAGTCAATTTCAGAGAGCTACAGTTCTTAAGCGTATAGTTATACACTTAAATAAATCGGTGGTCTTGTGTGGACAGTCTTGGGTGTGCAGCTAACGTTAGCTACAAAAACAGAGCGTCCTGCACCCGCCTTAGCATGATGCTAACATAGGTAGCTAGCTGGCTTGTTTCGGGTGTTTACCTTTAGTTCTGTCTGGAGGTTAATCTTGTCCAGGAATTTAGCTGCTGGCAGTGACATCGCTGTTCTTCGCTGTGCGTCGTGTCAAGGAACATATACAACAGTGAAGATTCTGGATGGACTTCATCCCGTTTGAACGGTGGGTCAGAGAATAAACGCTACAGTTTAATCCCCTCCGCTCCGCTAGCGGCCAACTTCCGCCACATTCAGCTTTTGATTGGACGAACCATCTGTCAATCATTCTATTACGGAAGTGACTCCAGACGTAAACATATCCACGTGATGGTACTACATCCATGGATGGCAAATACAACCATTTATTGTCTTTAACAGTCGCATGAACTGCCTGAAATGAGCAGCTAGCCAATATTTACAGCTACATCAATGCATTACGATATTAACTGGCAGCAGAATTTAATATTTAAAGAAACTATATATATTTTAAGCGGGAAAAAGTATATGCTCCTTTTGCATCAGCACAACTGTTGTCAGTCACCCTCCCCCCTCAAAAACTAAAGTCTTGGAAACAGTTGACTCTCTAGCACCCTCTATAGTAAATAGGGTGTGTCTTCTATTTAGGAGATCCTTGTTTATGATCAGTGTTTATGGTTGCAGTCAAGAGGTGGAAAATAACAACGTGTATTGTTAGAGTTCTAGTGTATTACAACTGTGGGGTTCTGCATATAAATAGAATTTACTTTGTAGAATAAAGCTCACTCATAACATACAGTTACTAAAATCTGATACAATGTAGAAGTATGACCATAGCATAAAAACTGTTACATCGTAAAATGGAACACGCTTCCTAATGAGTGCTTTTAATTTAATTGTCATTACATTTAAGCTGAAATTCATTTCACAAAGGATAAAAGAAACCTTCAAACATTGACATAAATAACTACATAAAAATAAGAAAAACTAGACTTGAAATTAAAATAATGAAAAACCAGACTTAAATAAAATAAAATAAAATAAAAAAAAGGAGCAAGTAAAGCAACCTGAAATGCTTTCTTTTATTTCACTTAATGGATTATACAACATGTATCTACATTTCTATATTTAGATTTAATTTGTGTTCTGATTTGTGCACAAAAAATAAAAAACAATCGACAGAAATCATCACAACATGCAGGTCTTGAACCTTGAAAAAACGGAGTCACTGTTTGCTCCAAGCCTAGACTCAACACAAAAACTTTGTGGACAGCTTCAGCCTTTAATAAGGTCAAAATGCAAATTTGTCCCCTGTAAAACTTTCAAAGAACATCTCAAGTTACTGTAATGTTCCTCCAACACAGTGTGAAACCACTGGGTAGTCCTTTTGTTTTCAGAAAGCAGAGTGAAGAGCTGACGTCAGAGTGTGTTGGGGTTGTTTTCAACTAGTTTATTGTATTTTAAGTTTTTGTTACAAAACCATGTTCAAATGGCATATTAAATAAGATGTTTCAATTTGCACCTGAGATTCATTTTCTAAGATTCTGATTCTTAAACCTTTTATCTTGTGATGGTTCTCTTTGCAAACATGCTCATGCAGGACAGTTGAGCAGGATAGAATAACAGATAATATATGCCTGCTTCACACGGTAATGTAAGAACAGAATCAAGTAGCAGAAATACAATTATGATTCTGTATTCTGTTGTGAGTAATTACAACTTTTTGGTGTGGGTCAATTTACAAGCTGCCCTGTATTGCTGTGTAATGTCTTCCTTGGATAATAAGTCTATAACTGCACCTGGACTTTGTGTGTTGAGGGCTTATTGTTGCTGTAAAAACAGAAGCAGATCAGGTGTACAAAAGACATGAGACTAAATCAAACTCCAGTTTTGTGGCTCAATAACTGGCAATTGTCACATGCAACACAGCATTTTATTACATGTCTACAAATGCTTATTTCTTTTTCGTTTACAATTTACTCAATAGGCCTGTATAATTTTGTACTACAGTTGGTTTTGTTTGTTTTTTTCTGTCTCTGTAAAGGCATTTGAGACTTGTGTGATAAAGAGCTATATGAATTACTGAACTGCAATTTATCAAGTTCCTAACTGCAAATCAGAGAGAGAAAACTAAAAATAACCTTGCATGTTATGTAATGTAATGTTTTTTTCAATACAACCACCAACATATTTTCACCCCTTTTAATCTATTTTATCTGCCTTTCTTGCACTTCAACATGTTCCTATTTAACATTATTTGAATGGTATGCTTTTCAGTGGGGTGAGAAAATGTACCATCAAAGAAACCCTTTCAAAACTCAAATGGATAAAGTTTATAAGCTCCACATTACCAAGCCAAAAATGTATGTCAAGATTACTCAACTTCTGTTTCTGCATTTTAGAAACATCCTTTTTTTAAAGCAACTATTTAATGATTTGGAAAGCATTGTCTTTTTTTGACTTGTTAGATCCCATTTTGCACAGTAGCGTGCCTTTCCAAACCCTACCCACCCAACTCCTGCCCCCCTCCCTACAATGACTTTGCCTCTGACAAACTCACCACACACTCTCCTCTGTCTGACTAAACCTAGGCACCACAGAGTAGCAAAGCGGACAGAGGACGGATGTACCGGCCATGAGGGTCTTCATCTGCTTTGAGGGCTCCTGTGAGCCTTTTGAAGTCCCTCCAGATCAGACTGTGGGAGCCATGAAGCAGATGGTGAAGGTAATAAAAAACCACATGTTTTAAATGCATTTTGAAAATGACCGATTATTTGAACAAATTGCTGGATGGAAAATAAACTGTGTGATGGATTTATTACATTTTTGGCACAATGTTGCTTGTAATGGTGAAATACTATGCATTGCAAGACTGTTATTAGTTTTCTTATATGTCAAGAAAAAGTCAAAATCTCTCCATCACAGGAGACATTTTATTCAGCCCACACGGAAAAGCAAATGCAGCCCAGACGTTGAACGCGGTCTATTAAGAAATTTATTTTCTTGGTCAGTACTCTATCACGCTCCATACATTTCCACTCTGTCCCTTTCTGTAGGATAACGTTCTGGTGCATCTCTCAGATGGCAGGCAGCAGCAGTACCTGGAGCTGAGCTACGGTGGTGCAGCGCTGCAGGACAGCTGGGCTCTGTGTGACGTGGGCATCACAAGTGGCAGTGCCATCCGATGCCTGATAAAGGTATTAAAACATGAAAAAGGGTTTAGAGATGAGAGCTGTATTGGGATTTGAAGTTAATACAATCAGCTTACAATGATGTACATTGAGAGAGGATGCTGAAGTGAATCTATGCTTTAGGCCTAAACTTCAAGGTCAAGGTTTCTTTATGTCTCCCTTGGGAGAAATTTGTGTTGGACAAGGGCACGTTGCTGTATGGACAATACAGAAACAGAGACAAAACATCAAACAAAAAACATTGTGGACAGTTAAACCACAGGCAAACACACCAAAACATAGACAATGTGCTAAACATCAATTCATGGACTGCTGCTTCTTAAATTACATACTAATTCTTCAAAGCGCATACACACTGCTCATCCATACAGACTGCTAAGGTACCGACCATATTCAGAAGCCTGTACAGATATGCTACTCGAATAAAAGAGCATTAATATAAAAGCAATTATATATATAAAAAAAGCATAAATATAAGAACCTATTGCTCAGATTCTTCATATATCAGTGCAATAAATAAATAAGTAAATAATCAGTTGTTGCAACTATGGTGTGTGTTTCCTGTGTTTCCTTTAATCCTCTATTATTTGCTCTTTAATAAGCTTAACTTAGCGAGGGAGGAATAAATGATTATAGCGATTATGTCTGCACAGTGGGATGTACCTTCACCCTGAGTTCAACAAAACATAGTCATAGTGCAGTACATGAGAAGCGTCAGATAAAATGCTATTGGCCTGCCTGATAGTTGCCTTTTAAAAAAGATCCTGAGGGGAAGTGGGGTGGACATTCCCATGATCTTGCCTGCTGTCTTGACCAGATTGAGGATCTGAGTAGGGCTGGACGATTAATCGAAAATTGATCAACATCAAAATTCTGAAGCTGTTATCAACATATTTTTCCCATGACGATAATTTTAATAATTTTTTTAAAACTAAAAAAGAAAAGACATTTTCATTTTAAGCAATGTGTGCTTTCATTTCAATTTTTATACATTTTCAATAAATAGCCATAATAGTTCCTACTTTGTGTGTTTGTTTGTGCACTTTTGAATTAGAAAAAATATCTCACCTTCAATATATGAGCCTATTTACAGTACAAACCTTGCAAATGAACTATGACGACAAAAAAAGAATTACAAAAAAATGTAATTATCGTTCATTTATCGATATTGAGGTAAAATGTGCAATTAATCGTGATTTTGATTTTAGGTCATATCGTGCAGCCCTAGACCTGAGTTTAAGATTTAACCAGCTGGTGATACCGTACCGTGAGAAGGACTCTATTGTTGCCCTGTAAAAGATTGCATGATATTTTTATCATCCCACCTGTGTCTGCCAGCTGAGGTCATTGTCCATATGCACCTCACATAAACAGATGATTACAGTGCGGTGTTGGGCATTAAAATATATTTTATTTGCAGAAAAAACAAGACTTTTGTATGGGAAAAATGGGCTAACCTGCTACAGCAACTTTAAAATCAGTTCAAATATTAAATAAGTTCAAATAATGTTGCCTCTCTTACTTTCTAACTTACTGCAGACTCAGTTCTTTTTTGTGAGATTCTAACCCCAAAGAAAATGATTTGCCTTTATCAATTTCCAGGGAGATCAGAGGTCACATATACAACTTCTACATCTTGAAGCATTTGGTGCCTTGCTCAACAACACTTCAGTAGGGTTTATGCTTGCTGTCACTGGACCTATATATGTTGAGGGACCTGCAGTCCCCTCGCTTACTATCACAGACATTTCACTTCAAAAACACATTATTCTTAATCTTTTCACTTGATTCTATTCTTTGATACAAATTAGTATCTTACTGCATACATATTCATTATTTAGGATTACTTCTCATCAAAGACATCCTTCTTATAGTGAGAGAATTTTATATCAGACTGGTGCACTAATATGGAACAAGATGTTCCCATGTGAACGGCAGCTTGGAGAGAAATTAGTTTATGGCTGCCTGAGATCTTTAGTTTGTCCCCATTAGTCAGTTTTAAAATTATTTTGGGGCATTTTTAGGCCTTTATTTTCAGATGAAGGACAGATGCAGACATGAAAGGGGAGAGAGGGGGGGGGGTAATGACATGCAGCAAAGGGCCGCAGGTCGGAGTCAAACCCGCGGCCGCTGCGTCAAGGAGTAAACCTCTCTATATATGCGCCTGCTCTACCAACTGTGCTAACCCGGCCACCCCCATTAGTCAGTTTTTAGTATTTGGACACATTCCAGGCTCAGCCCCAGGCAACCTTGTGTAAAAGGTTGTGTAAAAACTGTGGTAAGCATGTGTGTGTCCCTTTGTCATCATCCTCTTATACAAATAGTTATTTTCTACTGGCCTTACAGTGTTTTGATCTAATTTCACTCCTTAGTCTTGTGTATGTCTTGGTCTGGAATACATTTTTTGCCCACTTTAATGGGTCACCCCAGGTCCTCAAATGTGTACCTATTCAGTAAAAATCCTTTGCATGCAAGATGGCAAATCATGTAGAGAACTTTTGCAAAAAGAGTTTCAGACAATTTAGTACATACTGCATATTTCAATATTTTCAATAATATAAGGTGGCACTTAATTCCATGTGATTGTAATGTCAACCACAGAGTGGCAGCAAACCCCATATATAAAAATAAAAAATATGGATAATAGTAAAAAATGAAAGGAATTGAATCAATACAATACAATTTAATTAACTAAAAAGTAAAAATTTGAAATGGCCTCATGTACTGCTGACTTATAATTTACATTTTAAAATTTGAGCTGATTTTAGGTTTTTCTTTTAGATAAACACAGGGTTTCATCTTGTGACTTTAGTTAATCTTTGTCTAATTAACTGCAAGGCCATTATAATTATCTTTCAGAGTGAACAAAGGCCTGTGATGCGTGTGTTCAATGCTGTGACAGGAGAAACCTTACCAATTATGGGAAGTGAAGCTCTCCTGCATATGTCCGTTGCTAGATTGAAAACTGTGGTGTCCATGCAAAGTGGCCTCCCTGTCAGCACCTTCAGACTGAGCACACCTGCTGGTGTGCAGCTCTATGACTGCAACCAACTGCAAGACTATGCCATTGAAGTGGGTATGGCCTGCTTTTGTTTATGTAGTTGATATACAGTATGTAACTTCATAGTGAATGCTGAGTAGCTCATTATTTAAAAAAAAAAAAAAAAAAAAGTGAATAGTCTAATAACATTTTAATTGATTCATTTAGATATAATGCATTTGCTCTGCATTTAAATGACTAAATTACTTTAAATTGTGTAATGTATGCAGCATCCAATCTGTGCTGAATGTTAGCTGGTATGAACTGGTCTTAGGGTTTGAGAGATGTGTTGCATGTTCCAATGATCCAAAGATTCTTAGTTTTCTGTCTTCCCGTTTTTAAACAAAGGCACTACTCTCCGTCTGGACACATGGGATGGGTGGGTGGAGTTCCTCCAGGGTTGCCTCCTGGGCCACAGAATGACAGTCCAGAGCCACCTATCGGAGAAGAAGCTAGTAATGAGGTCAGAAATTCTCTACATTAATAAAAGTGTGACAGAACCATTGTTGCAGCTTATACATAATGAGTCAGGGTGCAATCTTACACACAAAGGTGAATCTTTCTTGTCCTGCTTTTCCAGGTTTCAGCTGCAGGTAGCACTCTACATCGCTGCCTCTTTAGGCCACCTGGATCTGGCAGGCTGGCTGCTGGAGAGAGGGATGCATGCTGAGAAACCTGTGGGAGTTCATCCATACCGCCAGTGGTGCCACCAAACCGCCCACAGAGACACCGGAAAGTGTCCCATCCACATAGCTGTAGAGAGCAACCAGCTCCTCATCCTCAAACTTTTCATCACTAAGAACCTGTTGACTTTGGCTTGTCGGGACCCTGGAGGTCGGGACCCTTTGAAAGTTGCAATTCAGCGTGGTCACAGGGATTGTGTCCGCTACTTAGCCAACAAGCTGTGCTCAGTAGTATCCCTGTCAAACATGTCCCTGCCCATGCGTATCTACCTCCAGATAAAACGTTGGGTGAGTTTGGGGCAGAATAGTGCAGCCTTCAATCGGTGCCAGTACACCAATGCTGTCTTCACAGCCAGAGTGGGGGATACATTGCTGGTGGATGGTTTCAACAAGACAAACATGTCTTCCAAATCCAGGAAAGCTGTGACCAAACCAAGCAGAGAAATCAAGGCCAAAGCTTTACAGCCCTTACCTCCCATCAGCAATTTACTTTCAGTATCACACCTCCCTAGCCTGCAGTCTGGGAACCCTGGTAACTTTAAAGAGATGCAGAAAAAGCAGGGACAATATGTGAAAAGTAGAGAGGATGGCCTATTGGATAAAATCAGTAAAGATGACAGCAGCGTAAGCAAGTTTATACTCCCGCCAATCACCAGAGAAAGCATTCCGAGGCCAAATTCTTCCCATATTCTGACGGCGTCTCTGGAGCCCTTCTCTCACCACTGTGGCCGAACACCAAGAGAAAATGCCATATACTGCTTGACTATAGCCAGGTCTCTATCCTTTGTATGATATAACCTACTCTATGTTCATGTGCAATAAAAACACACTGTGATGGGTCTTATTAATGCCATCTTAATTTAGGTTTGCAGCAAAGCATAGTTATATATCAGTGAGGCAACATATGTTTTACCTGCAGTCAAATTATTTACACCACGCATATTTGCCTGTAATTCTGTCTTTTACTAGCTGCTAATTTAGGTTTTGTATAGATGTATTCACTGGCCACTTGAAAATATTTTGCCAAAGTTAAGTTAAAGACACCGCATATACTTTAACATCAAGACATTTCTATAATTACTATAAGAGCTTTTGTAATGGGACATTAAACAGAGTCTATCGATATCTTCGTTTTTATGTGTACAGTTACAATTAATGATTACTAATGACTTTTAGATGTTATCCAAATGCTGTACATGAACGCAATAATTTACTGTGTGTATTGCATGTTTCTGCAGTACCTTTACAGAGATGCCTTGGTTGAAGCAGATGAGTATAGCACGGACCCTGATTAGAAAGCGTGTCCACATGGCCTGATACTCTCATCCAGATCTGTAATGCAACAGCCCAACTGCTCGTGGAACTCCCATTTTCCTGGCTGCCTGAATAACCGTGGACAATGAAGAATACTTCAGAGTGACAACTGAGTGCATCTCAGGCTTTGTTTGTCATTGAAAATTAAACCTCTTATAACCTTTATGTGCTTAGCCAAATATGTGCCTTTTACAGTAAGAGAGATAGACATTATGGTATAGTATGGTATTTTTTTTTTTTAAATTGTATACTTATTTACAGAAAGTGAAAAGATTCATTAATGCAATTTTCTGTTTGACAAAAGTCAAAGTAAGCACTAGCCTTGCAGTTGAAATGACTTCCCTTTGGTTGAAATTCAAAGCTTAGAACACTAACATATGGCATCTTCTAATAAAGGTTAAAGACGAGTTGGCTTTTGAGGTTTTTACTAGAAGCAATTTTGGAACTGTGAAAGCCGTATTGTACAAATTCACAATTACAAATCAGAAAACGATGAGATTCCATAAACAAGGTTTGGACCAGTTTGACCACTGACATTTTGAAAAAATAGTGATGATGCTCAGAACACCACTGTGCAACCTTTCTCTCCTAACAGGACAAAGGTTGGTACAGATCTTTCTTATATAGTTCATGTGCTATATTATTCTTTCCCCCTGTCTGCTCTCACTCATTCAGTTTTATGGTGCCTTTATGTGCTGTGGGAAATATGAAGACAAAGTGAGTGCAGATAAATGACCAAACAACATTTAACTGCATGGTGGGAGGTTGTAGATATGACTTCTACATGCTGGTTTAAAAGCATGAAATGAAAGATGATATACAATGGATGGATTGTATGCTAGCGTTGGCATATTTTTTTTATTGTTGTGTATCTTTGTTCTTTAAAGTGACAATTAAACGTTAAGAGAAAATTACTTCTTATTTGGATGTATTTCTTGTTCAAGCAAGCTTTTTGGGGATGTACTGCAATGAGATATCAGTACGGACAAAAATATTATATATATATAATATTATAAGTTGAAATACTATTTGATAGTATGGGGTTGGAAGTTAAAATACATGTTGTGTTGATAGTTGTATAGATACACAGATATCCCAGAAAAGAAAAGCAATGGGATTTTGTTAAATAATCCATTTTGCATCTCTATTATTCGTGAAGGTGCAAATCGACACTTTTTAGGCCTGCAGAAGTTGAATTTTTCATATTTAAATGATAGGTTTAATGATTAGATTTATAAAACATAACCTCTTTAGCGGAGGTAATTAAAACAACACATGCCTTCATGCACATTTTATCCACCTCTTTTGGGGTTTTGGGTTTCTGCATTCATATTAATTTCTAAAATACAACATACCCCACAATAATAAATTTGTTTGCAGTATTATTATATAAGACAAATGGCATTTTGTAAATTTTATGTGAAATCGCGTTTCAAAATCTCGCGATGTTGTGAACCTAGTGGCCGACCCGCTAGTACTGCTGTGGTGTTACCTTGCCTCACCAGTCAGTGGAAAGTAGACATGCTGAACCGCCAGTGTTGGTAGGAACCTGCACATGTTTGTCCTGAGTTTATTGAAGAGCACTGAGTTATGACGGGGAGTATGTTTAAAACCGAATCTGTCTTTGGTAATTAGCTAAGTCGCAGAAATCACAGCATTAGAAAATCAGTTGAAGAGAAATAGTTGAGCCAGTGTGTGGCGATGGCAACTCCCCGGCGGCCGATAAAAGGCATCCTGAAAAACAAGAACAGCGGGACAGACGTCAAATCTCTGCCAGAAGACGTACCAGGAGACAGTCCTGAACAAGCCCCTGTGCTCTCGGAAGATGACCCACAGTAAGTTGTCTGCTTAGCTGTAGTGAGGCTAGCTAGTAGCCAGGTAACGTTAACGTTAGCTAGCTATAGCTCATAGATATGAACGTCACTCCCCTGTCAGTCTGACTAACGTTAACGTAAAAGCCGCCTTTTTGGCTGTTAATGTAGCTAAGTCAATAGCGTGTGTTGTCTGTGTGAA